>NC_090655.1:15547055-15723644 GCF_040937935.1 Hyperolius riggenbachi | reverse complement strand
TTTTGCGTTTCCAGTGTGAATGGGGCCTGAGTGATATGTCTGAAGTGAGGACCTTACCTTGAATTCCTGCTCGAGGCCAGACTTTTCATGGTGAGGGGCCGGACTGTACAGCGTCTGCAGGTGCTTCTCCAGTGACGCCACGTCCAGCTCCGTGTCACCATACAGGTAATATTCTAGTAAGGCTTGGTAGATGAAGGAATACTGCATCTGAAACAACACAAGGAAAGAATTAGAGAGTTAGTCACATGGACCAGAGAGCTCCCTGTGCATTACAGCGTGCTGCCCTATCTGCAGATCCAGATTAACCACAGAGAAACCCAGGCAGGAGCCCAGGGCCTAGTTGTGATCCAAGGGCCCGGCTGACACCCTCTCGGTCTCCTACCTCACCATCCATGACTTTTCAGGAGAGTCAAAACTGCTCTCTGCCCTGAAGGTCTCACTTCCCTTCCTTTCTGCTTATCTGAGGGACCATTTTCTGTAAAAAGTTAAAGTGAACTTCCAGACTAAAAACCTACTCAACAGCACTGAGAAGGCTTGGTGTTTCTTTAACAGTTTCACAGCATCAGAACTTTGTTTTTCTTACCAAAGCCTGATTTTTAGCTGCGCAGAAGCTAAGCTCTGCCCCATCACAGAAAACTGCCCATGCATTTTCCCCCTGATGCTGTGCAAAGCATGATGGGATTTCTGATGTTGTTGTTCTCGTTGCCTAGCAGCTGGGAGGGGTGATCAGGACACAGGACAGTTGGAACTGTGTCTCATGCTCTCGGTCACCTCTTTTCAACCAAAAAGATGGCTGCCCTCATGAAATCACAAACATTTGCCTGTTCTTTTAAAACAGGGTGGATAAGAGATTATATTTCCTATCTATTTTAATTAACATAACTAATGTAACTTAATGACAGTATGTTTGTTTAGGCTGAAGTCTTTAAAGCACACCTGAACACAGAGGGATATGGAGGCTGCCATATGTATATCCTTTGAAACAATGCTGATTCCCTGGCTGTCCTGCTGATCCTCTGCCTCTAATACAGAAGGACCCTGCACAAGCATGCAGATCAGGGGCTCTGACTGAAGCCGCATGGTTTGCTGCATGCTTCTTTCAGGTGTGTCATTCAGACACTACTGCAGTCAAAGAGATCAGCAGGGCAGCCAGGCAACTGGGATTGTTTAAAAGGAAATAAATATGGAAGCCTCCATATGTCTTTCGCTTCAGGTTCCCTTCAATTCCTTTGTCCATGGACTCCACTTACATCGGTCTGCACCATCTGAGGTCTCTGACCGCGGATTTTCAAGACGAAATTAAATACATCCACCTTCTTCTCCTCGTTCATCATGTCTATGATGGCATCAATGACGATGAAGGTGCCCGTCCTGCCCACGCCAGCACTGCAAAACAGAACAAGTTCATACGTTAAATGAAGTCATCCACTTTCTTTCCTTGAGATTTACCATATATAGTGTTTGTAGGAGGGGCACTTAAAAAAAGGGGTGGAGGAACTGAATGCGTAAAAGATAGGTTAATAAGCTGTTGATCCTATAAACAGAGAGGTAATCTTGCCACTCTTGAAGAAATTGGACCAGTTTATTATAAACAGGTAATTTGTTTGAGCATATAAAATTGACGTGTTTCGCGGGTGCTTGTCCGCTTCCTCGGGTCAGTGAAAAAACAGGTGCCTTAACTGCTATGGCTGTGTAGCAAGCATGAACGCCTTTATCTTTTAGCCTATTTCTTATGCACTGGGCGCCCCTGTTTTAAAGCGGATCCGAGATGAAAAACTAACTATAACAAGTAACTTGTCTATGTATCTTATCTAAAGTTTAGATGGTTTACACAGCAAATCTAGCTCCAAACAGCTTCAATAGAATATGATTATTTCTTCCTGTGATACAATCACAGCAGCCATGTTGTTTGTAAACATTACACAGAGGCAGGCTTATCTGTATCTTGAGCCATCAGCCTAATCCCCTCTCCTCCTCCCCTCTGCCTCTGAAATCAATGGCTAGTAACACCTCCCCCTCCTCCTGCCCAGACTGAGCTCCCATGAGCCCTTGCTACTGCCAAGGCTCTCTGAAAACCTGTGGGCGTGGCTTTTTTAGTTTATAGGGAATTAGAGTATTAAAACAAAAACAAAAAAGTATTTGGCTTGAGGAATGCCCTATAAACAATAGGAAAGGAACACAATTATGCAATGTGTAAAAGTTCACCTCGGATCCACTTTAAGTGTCTTGCCATAACTCTTTAGAGGTGATAGTTTTTACGTTTTGAAGAACACTTGGAGTGCGACCGGCCAGTTCCTGTCACAGACCTGAAAAACCAAGCAGGGCGGTTGATTTCCCGCCTGCTCTGACGGTGGTTGCAGGGATTTGCAACCCACCTTTGTGAGCATATACATCCTTAGCATTTTACCTTTCTGGATCTTACACGATTCTGCACCACTGGGCTCCTGGTCTCCTTTAGCCATTTAGGTGAGCCTGGTGTTATTACAATCACAGGAACCATCAATATGAGCTATTATAGGAAGAGGGTTCCCCTGTTATTTTTCCCCACATTCCCCTTTATGGAAAGACAAGTGTACACAGGTGCCGGGGCAGCTCATGTGCTCCTGCAACACATCAATAATCTAACTACTGTGTATGAGAAGCTCAGCAGGTGCAGCAGATACTCCAGCAGGTGCTGATGGGCCTATTTATCAAAGAAAGGGGGGGGGGGGGGGGGGAATAAGAATTCTGTACAATAGTTATCTGATTGCTATTTTTACAATGCCAAATTTCGGGGAAAAAAAAAGGGCAATTGTGTTTATTATGCTGCTGGTTAGTGCTTTGATCGCTGTGCCATAATTGACCTAAATTAACAATCTAGAGCTTCGTTCACGTTAAACGCATAACAGGTCACCAGCCGTGAGGGCTTCTTCACACTACGGGCGTTTTCAGCCTTTTTTCAAGTGCAGCCGATTTTTAAAATCGCCTACAAATGCTTGTGGAATAAATCTCTATGAGAAGGTTCATATCAGCGCGGTTTGTGCGCTGTATGCTCAGCAAAGCGGTAACTGTACCATTTTTGGGGCGTTTTTGCTATAATGGAAGGTATAGGAAGATTGCATTTTTTAGAATAAATACATTGTATTTATTCTTTTCCGGGTCAAAGAGTTCACTTCCTGGCTGATGTCAGGGAGTGAATGACAAAACCGCTCTGGAAAAGCACTTAGAAAAGCTGTTTTACAGAAACGCAGTGCGCAGTGGAGCGCCGGGAGGGGAGGGGGGAAAAAGCGCAGAGAAAAGCAAAACGCTTGCGTTTTCTATTTTAGGTGTGAATGAGGCCTCACTGTTACTTACTGCTAAAAAAAAAAAAAGTACTGAGATGTGGCTCATTCACCTGCTACTATTGCAACTTCTTAAAGGACACCTGAAGTGAGAGGGATATGGAGGCCGACATATGGATTTCCTTTTAAACAATGCAGATTGCCTGGCTGCCATGCTGATCCTCCGTCTCATTATCCTGAATAAGCAAGATTTGCACCATGCTTGTTTCAGGTGTGTGATTCAGACACCACGGATCCCAGAAAGATCAGCAGGACAGCCAGGCAACTGGTATTGTTTAAAAGGAACTACATTTGACAGCCTCCATATCCCTATCACTTCAGGTGTGCTTTAGCAGTTACCTCCCAGGGTACCCGTGTCTGTGAGCACGCCTGATCTATTATCTTTCTCAGAGCCTGCAATTTCCATCTCCACAATATCTCCCAGAACTGGCCCTTCCTGACCCCCTACCAAGCTGCTCATTCATGGCCTCATCATCTCCCGCCTTGATTATTGTAACTCCTTTCTGGCCTCTCTTTAATTCGCATTGCCCGCATTCACATCCTCCCCCCCCCCTGTAATTCCCCTGTATATTGTTGCTTTATAAATATAATAATAATATGATAAACTAGGTATTTTGGTTGTTTTCAACATGCCTTTAAAGGATATGTCCAGGGTAATTAAAGAATAAAAATCCACTCACCTGGGGCTTCCTCCAGCCCCTGGCAGCCGTCCTGTGCCCTCTCTCCACCCCCCCCCCCCCCCCGCAGCTCCAGTGGCTCCCGGTCTCCTCCGCTGCAGATGCCGACCTTGCCAGGTCGGCTCCGGGTAGGCTTCTTCTCCGCTCCATGGCTCGTGGTCGCACTGACATCATCGGGACTGTTCTGCGCAGGTACAGTAGTTCTGCGCCTGCACAGTACAGTCCTGATGACATCAGCGCAACCACACGGTGGAGCGCAGAATAAGACGATCCAGAAGCTGACCTATCTGCAGCGGAGAAGACCAGGAGCCACTGGAGCTTCAGGGGGAGGGTGGGGGTGGAGAGAGGGCACAGGACAGCTGCCAGGGGCTGGAGGAAGCCCCAGGTGAGTGGATTTTTATTTTTTTTAATTACCTTGGACGTATCCTTTAATTTGTTTTAAACTACGTTTAAACAAACACTGTAACAACAACAATAGTAAATAAAAAAAACAGTGTTTTATATTTTGTACATGAAGACACTTCATAGTTTGTATGTATGAAACGTAACTCGAGTTGTTTGTAAGCTGGGGGACTGCCTGTACCTACAGTACATAGTATAAGAAGGCAATCTTGGGTATTGTTCTTGTATTACACCACTGAGGCCACAAGGTGGCGTGGTTGCACAGTAAATCACAGCTCTTACATTTCGTGACAGAGTGCCATTGACATGTGTATCCTCCATCGCACAGCGGTCCCCTCTCCTCCCGCCATTGCTCTATATGTTCACTCATGACCTGAACTGACCTCCCAGCTTTACCGCCTCCGGGAGACGTCTAGCTGCCCTTTACAAGGGGACACGAGAGGACGTCTCAACCTGAAACTAAGATGCAGAAATACAAGGATCTCACGGCTCAGCTGAAAACCAATTACATCTTCAGGGCTGGAAATAACCGGGATGTGAGAGACCTGAGTCCGTCCTAGGTGCTTGTCACTAGTGACAATGGCCTGTCATTAACCCTTACACCCATTCAGGGCCGGTCCTAGTAACAATGGAGCCCCTGGGCAAAATAAACCAGGGGGCTCCCCTAACAGACACCCTCCCCGACAAAAAAGCAGAATTTGGGGCCCTTTATTGCAGCCACATTTCCCCCTAAGGCCCCTGAGCTTGAGTCTGTAGTTTCCTGCACTCCCCAACTTCATCCTCTTAGGGTGTCTCTCCTTTGTGACCCGACACGTTATTACATAATAGCATGCTGTGGGTCACAGAGAAGATGCAGCCAGAAGTGGATGAAGACTGGAGTGCAGGCCGACAGAGGAGTGCACCCGCCAGCACAGGTGAGACGCTACTTTGCCAAAGACTCTGCCTCAGGGAGCAACAGTTAAGTTGGGGGGGCACCTTGGGGGCCCCTACAGGCCCTGGAGCCCTGCTGCAATTGCCCTCTTTGCCTCTATGGTAGCGCCAGCTCTGCACCCAGGGGCATAACAATAGACTCCTGCAAGGGATGCAGCTGCGGGGGGCAGAAGCCCCAGGGGGCCCCGTCCTAAGAGACTGACAACTAAGAGCAAGGAGAGAAAGAACTTTCTGCTCTCTGCACAATTGTTCTAATGACTGCATATGCTCAGCCACTGATAAGGAATCATACAAAGTTTTGTAGACAGTCCCTATTCAGTGTGCAGCAGGCTCTTCTGTACAGCGTCAGGGCGTCCCCAGCCTCTCTACCCCTCCCCAAGTGCTGTGTACTGTAGTGATGCTGGAGGAGTCTGCAGAACCCCGCCCCCAGCCTCTCCACCCCTCCCCAAGTGCTTTATACTGTAGTGATGCTGGAGGAGCCTGTAGAGCCCAGCCCCCAGCCTCTCTACCCCTCCCCAAGTGCTCTGTACTGTAGTGATGCTGGAGAGGACTGCAGAGCCAGTTCTGCTCCATCAAAGATGGACAGAGTGAGTGTAATAAGCTGAGGCTGGGAGCACACTTGTCTGTCGGTTTTCTGTATGTGTTTTCTGCACACCATGTGTGTCTGTATGTGTGAAAACGTGCACGTTTTATCACATAAGCTAATGTAATTTATAGAGAAAATGCCTGCAGTGCTTCACTGCTGTCTGTTTTTATCTGTAAGGGGAAAACACATTCAAGTGTGCACTAGCTAATTGAATAACATTGGTACCTGCACTCTTTCTTCACCTTTGACGTCTCTCAACTTAAAGGGGACCCTCTGTTTTTGTTAAGAAATAAGCAATCCTTCACATTTACAGTAGTGCTACGTGTTAAAAAAGATTAATTTGCAAACATTATTGTACATATGACGAGTACAGCTATTTCATAGTGTTCCTAAAAGAGACTGGGGGAGTGGCAATGCTGCTGCCCCTTGCTTCATAAGTGCAGGTGGGGAACATAAGTCTCAATGGTTCCTGCTCTGTGCACGTGGGCATCCATGCCAATTATAAGAGCCTTGGGCACTGGAAAGTAAAAGAACCCCCCCCCCTCCTCCCCCATGTAAGTGCCTAACACAAAGCTTCTAACCCCAGTGCCCAATGACTGCTGGTTGTAGCTGAACGTACAACCATTAATTCCTATGTAGCTGCAGTGGGTACTCAACTCACTGTTTGAGTGCTTTATTACCGATACTAAACACAGGCGTCCATTAGAAGCCTGCCAATTTTTGGAAATGGAATTGCAAAAAGAAGTCAGGGTTTAAGTGGGTTAGCAATCTCTTTGGTGCTTTCATCATCTGGCAGGCTGGGTTTGCAAAGCCATCTTCCTGTGCCAGTAACAGATGCCGCCTGCCTCCTAGACAGGAAGTGGGCAAATCTTTCCAAAAGACTGAAACTGCAACTATTCAAACATTGTTTTGCAGAGCAAAACAAGAGAATCTTCAACTCATATTTGTTGTTCCTCATTTCCTGTTCCTGGGACTACCAGCTATCATGTTCATGCCACAATACTTCATAGAGTTCACAGGAACAGGAAGTGAGGAAAGAAAATCTCTCAAATGAGGACACAGGAAAACAAACATTTCCAACCACTTTCCACACCATCTTAAGATAATATAAATAAATCCTGCATTTGGCCTTTCCCGGCTTGTTCCTGCAATACAAGCTGAGGGTTCTTCCGGTGTAGCAATAGTTTCCCATAGAAGGCAGGGCTGCAGTGGGGAGAAAATGAAACTATCTGCTGAGACCTCCCTGGTATTTACAGCCCAGAGATATAGCAGCAGGTTCAGCAGGAGAGCGAGGACACAGGGTCAGGCTGCTCACTGGAAATAGTTTTATTGGCATTCTGCAATGTTACAGAGCTGTGCAGAGCTTTCCTCTCTTCCCCAGAGAATCCAGTATGAAATATGCATCTGTATGGGAGCTGCTCAGAGCCGGGACAAGGTCCTCCAGCACCCAAGGCTGAGACACCAAAGTGCGCCCCCCTATCCCTCCCAGCCCAGCCGTCACACACTGATTGCTATTAGACTAATGGCCCATACTCACGGGCTACAATTGTCGCCGCAACCACATGGCGTGCGCGTGTTGCGGCGACAGGTCGCCCGTGAGTATGAGGCGCACACCCCACACCCCAAACCGCCGCTGGGTCGCTGCTGTCGCCAGGTGATTGGCGGCTGTCAATCGCATGGCGACAGTTGCCGCCGCAACTTCGCCGCAACTGTCGCTAGTCCGCGTGTGTATGCGGACTAGCGACAGCAACCAATAGAAAATCCACGGCGCTTCCAGCGGGGGGGGGGGGGGGAGGAACGTCGGCGTCAGCTTCCGTCGCTGCACTGATCCCTCTTCCGCGTGTGTTTGCGGAGGGACCTGGCGACGAGCTGTCGCCGGCCTGTCGCGCACACGTTCCCGTGTGCTAGCGACAGGCCACAAAAGTAGCCCGTGAGTATGGGCCATAAGAGGCGTCCCCAGAGACCCCAACACCTTAATCTCTAGTTATCTGGCTTGCACTCACTGCCATGTATCACCTTTTCTTATTTCTCTCTGCTAGAAGCTATGGGTCACATGATCATATTTAGAAATAGAAAAAAAAGAGAGGTGCCTGGCTCTTCTACTGACCACATATGCTATTGCTCCGTTGTTATTGCCTGATGAAGTGGGATCAAACCTGCGAAACGCATTGCATATTTGGAGTTCATAAATAAAATATATTGACTGTCTTTACTACAGTCGTTGTGTGTCTACTTGGAGGAGGTATGTCCACCACTACCTCCTCTATTTACCAAGAATTTGGGTTTTTAAGCTCATTTAGCTTCCTTTTATCCTTTTGGCGCCTCTGTTCTCCTGCATAATATTTAGAAATAGATATTTTTATACGTGAAAGCTCGACTCACAGGGAAACAAAATACAACATAAATAGCATAACATAAGGGCTCTGCTTACTAAGCAGTCACATGGTATATCTGGGGGTGTAAGGCCTCCTGAAAGGCTTGCAGTCATCAGAGGGAAACAGAGGGCACCCCGCTTTGGGTCGGAGGGGGTTAAAGTGGAAAGAGGAAGTGCGGATCCTTTTTAGCACGGTTTTGTCAGACAGCACATAACGGAGTGAGCAGATTTCTGATGACACATGCATAATTCAGAGAGTCCTTAATTAACCTGCAGGAGCAGCGCTGCCAGTGCTACCGCTGTGACACCCCCTCTGCAGACAAGGAGGCGTTACCACCGTCAGAATTATCATCAGAGCACCCGCAAATGGCAGTAATGCCAAATACCTACAGAAACTCTGCCCATAGCAAAATCACTGCCCTAAATTTGACACTGTTATAATTTGACACTGTTATTAAGGCATCGTTACTAAAGCAAATCTATTCTATTCTATTCATCTATTCTATTGAAAAGTCTTTCTGTTTTAAGAAAGCAAACTCTTGTTTTCCTTAGTATTTTAGTAAGGGGGCTTTTAGGACCACTCACACACTCCAATGAGTTCTGGGTCACCATGAGCTCGCTAGTTAGTCTGTACCTCTCGGTGTTACAAGCCCTACTCCATAGAGCCAAATTAATCCATGCCATGCACTGATGAGGATCAAACAATCCGAAATAGTCTGTATGCATGTTGGATTATTCTAGCTCTGTACATATTAACAAGGTGACACATCATTGCATTCCAGCGGTTCTGGAGGTGTGTTTAGCTTCTAAGAGTAACCATGGTTAATTTGCATATATTCAGCAGTGGTGCCTGGGAGACATCTCAAGCTCACTCCAACCTGAATTATCGCAAATTCTTTCTGTTTTAACCACCCTGGCGTTCTATTAAGATCGCCAGGGCAGCTGCATGAGGGTTTTTTTTAAATAAAAAAAAAAATATTTCATGCAGCCAACTGAAAGTTGGCTGCATGAAAGCCCACTAGATGGCGCTCCGGAGGCGTTCTTCTGATCGCCTCCGGCGCCCGGAATAAACAAGGAAGGCCGCAATGAGCGGCCTTCCTTGTTTTGCTTAGATCGTCGCCATAGCGACGAGCGGAGTGACGTCATGGACGTCAGCCGACGTCCTGACGTCTGCCGCCTCCGATCCAGCCCTTAGCGCTGGCCGGAACTATTTGTTCCGGCTGCGCAGGGCTCAGGCGGCTGGGGGGACCCTCTTTCGCCGCTGCTCGCGGCGGATCGCCGCAGAGCGGCGGCGATCGGGCAGCACACGCGGCTGGCAAAGTGCCGGCTGCGTGTGCTGCTCTTTATTTCATGTAAATCGGCCCAGCAGGGCCTGAGCGGCACCCTCTGGCGGTAATGGACGAGCTGAGCTCGTCCATACCGCTAAGGTGGTTAAGAAAGCAAACTCTTGTTTTTCTTAGCATTTTAGTAAGGGGGCTTTTAGGACCATTGTAGCCCCTCACACACTCCAATGAGTTCTGGTTCACCATGAGCTCGCTGGTTAGTCTGTACCTCTCGGTGTTACAAGCCCTACTCCATAGAGCCAAATTAATCCATGACATGCACTGATGAGGATCTAACAATCCGAAACAGTCTGTATGCATGTTGGATTATTATGGCTCTGTACAAATTAACCTCCTTGCCGGTTATCCCGAGCTCAGCTCGGGGTAACCTGCGCAGGAGGATTTCTCAGGCCCCGCTGGGCCGATTTGCATAATTTTTTTCCCCTACACGCAGCTAGCACTTTGCTAGCTGCGTGTAGTACGCGATCGCCGCCGATTTGCCGCTACCCGCCGCGCCCCCCTGCGCAGCCTGGCCAATCAGTGCCAGGCAGCGCTGAGGGGCGGATCGGGATTCCCTGTGACGTCCCACGTCATCCCGCCCCGTTGCCATGGCGACCGGGGAAGCCCTGCAGGAAATCCCGTTCTGAACCGGGATTTCCTGCTTACTCTGATCGCCGAAGGGGGTGGGGGGATGCCGCCGCTCGGCGGCTATCATGTAGCGATTTAAAAAAAAAAAAAAATTTTTTTAAAAAAGTGCTGTGCTGCCTCCTTGCCGGCGAGAATTAGACCGGCAAGGAGGTTAACAAGCTGACACATCATTGCATTCCAGCGGTTCTGGAGGTGTGTTTAGCTTCTAAGGGTACAATGGTTAATTTGCATGAATTCAGCAGTGATGCACTGGGAGACATCTACAGCTCACTCCAACCTGAATTATCGCAAATTCTTTCTGTTTTAAGAAAGCAAACTTTTGTTTTCCTTAGTATTTTAGTAAGGGGCCTTTTAGGACCATTGTAGCCCCTTACACACTCCACACACACACAAACCCCTTATTTTTCGACATATGAGACGCACTTTTTCTCCTCCAAAAATTGGAAGAAAAAAAATCACTGTGTCCTATATTCCAAATACAGGAAGTACCCAACTTACAAATGCCCGCCAATACGGACCACTGACCCTCCGCGATGTTGGGGACTCCCTGTACTGTCCCATGTCTCCTCTGCTCCCCCCTTATGTCCTCCTATGCTTCCCCTGGATAAATGAAAGCAGCAGTATGGCTCACCTAATCCATCAGAGCCTGCGGTGATCTGAGTCCTCTCATTCACTGCTCCCCTAGTGTCGGTCATGTGTAATGATACGATCAGCAGAAGCTGGCGCTAGGGGAGCAGTGAAGGAGAGGACTCTGATCACCGCAAGCTCTGATGCATTAGGTGAGCCGTGCTGCTACTGCTTTCATTTGTTCAAGGGGAGGAGGACACGAGGGACAGAAGGGGACACAGGAGGTACAAAGGGGACACAATAATTGAAGGTGGACATCTACAAGTCGCTCCTGGACCATGGACGCACCAAGTTTAGTACATTTGTTTTCCTTGATTTTTGCCCTGTTAACCTATGTACGCATACTGACCAACTTTTTGAGATGTTAAAGAGGGACACATAAGCCACGCCTCTCTCACACCCCTGACCACACCCCCTATCACACCGCTAGTCACGCATACCATAAACATTTCATAAGAAAAATATGTTTTTTTATAATTCAAACCACACTTGTCCTTTCTATCCTGGTTCATTTTACTTCATATTAACATTTTAAAATTAGTAATATATCAATTTAAAGGATGGGAATAAAGTTTAGAGTCAATCAAACACATTTTTAGTAGAGAAATATATATATTTACATAGAAAGAGAGACAAAGTCCTGAAAGAGAGACAAATGAGGGCGAAAGAGGGACAGGGCTAACAAAGAGGGACTGTCACTCCGAAAGAGGGACAAGTTGGGAGCTATGTGTACGTCTTGTAGTCTGGAGCGTCTTATATGCCCAAAAGATACATGTTATATTTAGTCTCCGGTTTACAAACAAGATAGGGAGCTTTGTTCTTAAAGGACTTCCGAGGCCAAAATCCGGGCCCAAAACATAAAAAAAGTTAGCTACCTTCATGGCTTTGTAAGGCACGGAGGACGCCGTCCGCGCCCTCCGTGCCGTTCCGCCTGGTCCCCTCTGGTGAATAGCCCCCCGAAAGGCTGCGACCCCACGGTCCGGGTCGGCATCTTCTGCCCCTATAAAGATGGCCGCCGGAGCTGGCCACGGCTGCGCAGTCCGCATAGCCGCTACTGCGGCTGCGCAGCTCTAGGGCCAACCCTCCGATCCACGCTGCCTGTTACGTGATCGGGGGGTTGGCCCTAGAGCTGCGCAGCCGCAGTAGCGGCTATGCGGACTGCGCAGCCGTGGCCAGCTCCGGCGGCCATCTTTATAGGGGCAGAAGATGCCGGACCGTGGGGTCGCAGCCTTTCGGGGGGCTATTCACCAGAGGGGACCAGGCGGAACGGCACGGAGGGCGCGGACGGCGTCCTCCGTGCCTTACAAAGCCATGAAGGTAGCTAACTTTTTTTATGTTTTGGGCCCGGATTTTGGCCTCGGAAGTCCTTTAAGTTGAATTTGTATGTAAGTCAGAATACTGAGCTATTCCTCACCTGCAGTGGACAACGATGGGTCCGGCGTGAGCGGGATTGAGCGATTTGACTTTCTTGAGAAACTTCAGCATGCCAATGGGTGTGAAAGGCACTCCAAAGTCAGGCCAGCTGGTAAAATGCAGCTGTGTGACCAGCCTGGGGGCCTTGCAGCCGTCATGGACCTGCGGGGCAAAGTAAGAGACTGACATTAGGATGCATCTTCACATTGAAAGCAAGACTGGATTTTTAATAAGATAAAAAGTTTAAAAATCAGGGGGGGTGATGGGTGGATCCACCTCTCCCGCAAGTAAACAAGCGAAGATGTTGATTTTTCAACACATAAAAGGTTTTTATTCATACTCTCCAAACAATATTGCAACGCGTTTCGCGGGTTCAACCCACTTCATCAGGCTATGAAAACGGAGTATAACACTTGTGTGCAGGGTTTGTCAGCTTAGCGCCTCTATGTCTAGCTGACAAACCCTGCACACAAGTGTTATACTCCGTTTTTATAGCCTGATGAAGTGGGTTGAACCCGCGAAACGCGTTGCAATATTGTTTGGAGTGTATGAATAAAAACCTTTTATGTGTTGAAAAATCAACATCTTCACTTGTTTGCTTGCGGGAGAGGTGGATCCACCCATCAACCCCCCCCCCCCCCCGATTTTTAAACTTTTTATCTTATTTTACTCTTTTGGCGCCTCTGTTTCGTCTACAAAAATTGTCCACCCTTGGTGGAGGGGTTTGGCCCCCTTTCTTCTTTTCTACAGAGAGCGACTTCTTAACCCTGAGTGGGGACAGGTCTAATCTCCCCACCTGCTTATACAGTGGTTGCCTGGAAGGCAACCTATGTTTGTGAGTATAAACTTTGTTACAGTATCATCTATCCAATTTACAAAACATACTGCACCATATTGGGCTCTCGGTGTTCCCCTCCCTTACTGGATTTTTAATAAGTTTATTTTTATTTTCCCGACAGAACCTTGCTTTTGGATCTCCAAGTACGTAAGATAAAACGTATCTGTTTCTGTGTGAAAGGTCAACATGTAGAAAAACAGTGTGGTGCTTACAGAATATACTTTATATTACATAAATAAGAAAGATGGCTGGGATTGTGATTTTTCACGCAGATGACATTACTATGGGCCAAAGGCAGGCAGGCTAACTATACTGGCAATATGGAGTTGGAAAACAGGCATTTAAAGTAGATCTGAACTCTTGCACAGGACAGAAGGAAAACAGAGAGGAATGCACCCTGGGGCCCAGATGCATTTAACTTTTTCTCCTGGGTTTTCTCCTAGGTGATATTTTTAAATTTGTCAATAAAATGCTTTTTAAGCCACCAGAAAGCAAGCAAATACTCAAAATAATTTTGATAGTACTTTTCCCCTACTTTTTAGTCGTTTTTTTTAGTTGAAAAGTGGTGGAAAGTTATTTCAAATCGAAGATGAAAAATTATCTCCTAGGAGAAAACTCAGGTGAAAAACTGAATTGCATATAATAATAATCCGAACATTTGTATAGCGCTTTTCTCCTGACAGACTCAAAGAGCTCAAGAGCTGCAGCCACTGGGACGCGCTCAAGAGGCCACCCTGCAGTGTTAGGGAGTCTTGCCTTGAACTCCTTACTGAATAGGTACTGACCCTAGCCAGGATTCCAACCCTGGTCTCCCATGTCAAAGGCAGAGCCCTTAACCTGTACACTATCCAGCCACAAAGGCAAAGCCCTTAACCTGTACACTATCCAGCCACAAAGGCCCTTAACCTGTAGACTATCCAGCCACAAAGGCAGAGCCCTTAACCTGTACACTATCCAGCCACAAAGGCAAAGCCCTTAACCTGTACACTATCCAGCCACAAAGGCCCTTAACCTGTAGACTATCCAGCCACAAAGGCAGAGCCCTTAACCTGTACACTATCCAGCCACAAAGGCAAAGCCCTTAACCTGTACACTATCCAGCCACAAAGGCAGAGCCCTTAACCTGTACACTATCCAGCCACAAAGGCAGAGCCCTTAACCTGTACACTATCCAGCCACAAAGGCAGAGCCCTTAACCTGTACACTATCCAGCCACAAAGGCAGAGCCCTTAACCTGTACACTATCCAGCCACAAAGGCAGAGCCCTTAACCAGTACACTATCCAGCCACAAAGGCAAAGCCCTTAACCTGTACACTATCCAGCCACAAAGGCAGAGCCCTTAACCAGTACACTATCCAGCCACAAAGGCAAAGCCCTTAACCAGTACACTTTCCAGCCATATGGCCGCTTGTCAATAAAATGCCTTTTAAACCCCCAGCAAGCAAAAAAATATTCAAAATAATTTTTGGCAGTACTTTTTCTACTACTTTTGGTACTTTTTTAATTGCAAAACGTTGGAAAGTTCTTTTAAAAAAAGAAGATGAAAAATGATCACCTAGGATAAACTCAGGAGAAAAAGTAAATTGCATATGGGCCTGTGTGTTTTTAGAGAGTTTAGCCTGTTTAATTCCCTAAAAAAAAACACCTCACTGGGACCATCTTGTTTTACGGTTCGAGTTTTGTTTGCGTTTTTATTAAAATAAACTGACGCAGATAAACAATTGTATCTATCCTCCTACTCCTAAAAATACCCTTTTTTAGATATCCAATGGTTTTATTTTATATATACATTTGCTAATTAGATTTAATGTTTTATTGTCTCTGCTCAATGGCAATCTATAAAGTGTCCCAGAGCTAAAATATATGAACTATTGACATTTAATGTCAATGTGTGCTCACATCATTGAATCCATGTGAATACCTATGTATGTACAGCTATGTAACTATGGCCCATATACAATTACATTTTTCTCCTAGGTGATATATTTACACAATGTCAATAAAAAAAAAATCTTTTAAAGGGGACCTGAACTCAGAACTTCCTCTCTGGCTCTAAAAGATAAGCAACAGCATAATAATTTTTTAAAGAAAAACATTTCTTTGTTACAGATGATACAAATCCTGCAATAAATCTGCAATTTGTCTACTTCCTGCTTTCAGGGAAGCAGACATATTGTTAACATCCAGTGATTACCTTTTAACTTTCTGCTGACACAGCTCAGGGATCAAATTACAACTTGTACTTAGTCACTGATGAGGGGGGAATTAGACAGGCTAAACTCTCTAAATACATACAGGGTGCATTTCTCTATGCTTTCCTTCTGTCCTGTGTAAGAGTTCAGGTCCATTTTAAACCACCAGCAAGTTGAAAAATACTCACAATACATTTTATAGTACTTTTTCATCTGCTTTTTGGCACTTTTTCAATTGCAACGTGCTAAAAAGTTGTTTTAAAAAAAAGAAGTTGAAAAATTATCTCCTAGGAGAAATCTCAGGAGAAAAAAGGTAACTACTGTACATATAGGACTATGTAGGTAACCATGTAAGGTTGCTGAGCTGTCTGGGCCAACAATTCCTTGTACAGTTTCCTGTACTTGGCGATTAAAATCAATTCTGCTTCTAAAAGCATATAAAAGAAGGATACATATTGGACTTTCCTCCAAAAAGGGGTGCAAACAGATTGGGTTAAATACATTTATTAGAGGGAGAGACAATGCGTTTCGTGGGTCACAAGCCTGCTTCCTCAGGTCCCTTCAGAATGCAGTCATAGGCAAAATGGCCTCCGTCAGCATGACTTTCCTTTATCAGATCCATGAGAATTCAGGAGAAACGTAATTTTCCAAGAAATGACTGTTGGTGCAGATAAATTGTGCGTCTTGTACAGTGTTTTGCCTCACTTATAGAGGTGTTAATAAACTATAATAAATGTACATGACCTGTTCCTACATTTTTAAAGAGACGCTGAGCAGTGGGGTAAATTTAAAAATGGTACTCACCTGGGGCTCCCTCCAGCCCACTGTAGGCTGCGAGGTCCCCCGGTGTCCTCCTGGCTCCGTTCTGGGTCCCTCTGGCGGCTCCGTTACCGGCAACACTCCCGCTGGGTGTCGGGTCTTCACATCCTGATCGGTGACGCTCCTTGTAACAGTACTGCGCATGCGCGGTTTTCTAACTATGAACTGGGCATGCGCAGTACTGTCACGCCGGCCGCCGCAATGACGCCTAGCCAGGAGGATGCCGGGGACTTCGCAGCCTACAGTGGGCTGGAGGGAGCCCCAGGTGAGTACCAATTTTAAAATTTACCCCACTGTTCAGGGTCCCTTTAAAGCTGTATGAAACTCATCATTTTCTCTTTGCTCTAAAAGATTATTTACAGCATAAAATCTACTACCACAAAAACAATTGTAGCAGAACAGCATCCAAACAGTTAAACACAGCACTGTGTTCTTCAGTGGAAAGCTCCTTGCTTGAGTGGGCAGCTTCTGGCCGCATCCAAAGAGATAATAACATTATCTTTTGTTCACATTCCTTTGTCAGGTACATTTAGTAAACATTAGCAAACTGCCGAAACTGAGCTGTACTGAGCTGAGAAGCAGAAAGAGCTGAGAAGTGATTACTAGATAGATTCTAATATATAAACATAGATTCTAATATATAAACACAACAGCTATGCAATAAAATGCAAAAGCAGCTTTCAGAGCAGATAAACTGTACTTTGGCAATGTGTCATTTGTAAACAGACAATATAACTTGTGCACAAAAGCAAATATGATAACTGTATGGGTAATATAAATGTCAGAGTTTTCTCCCACTGTAATGAGGCCAGCAAGGCTGGAGAACATTCAGTAAGGAGACAGTGTGGTTGACTTACAGGCTGTATACAGAACTTCCGTATCGTGTAGTCTACCAGGACGATGGCGTCCTCCACCGAGACTCTGATATTGCCGTATATCCAGCAGCCCTGGTCGGGCCAGTATTGGTAGCATTTGTCCTGGAGGAACAAAAAGCAATTATAACTAATTAAAATGACAGCAAAAACATCATAGATTCCAACATGTCATTAGATTCTTGGGTCTCTTGAGTAGTATTGTATTTATGCCACTGCTTATTCTTTTTCATCGTCATTCATATAGGAATGGGGTGGGGTGGGGGGGGAATAGCCAGATCAGACAACGATCTCACATCTATGGAATAATCCAGGTGGACTGACAATTTTCAAGGCAGATTTACACATTAACCACTTCACCACTGAGGGGTTTTACCCCTTGAACACCAGAGCAATTTTCATCTTTCAGCTCTCCATCCATTCATTCGTCTATAACTTTATCATTACTTATCACAATGAAATGAACTATATCTTGTTTTTTTCGCCACCAATTAGGCTTTCTTTAGGTGGGACATTATGCCAAGAATTATTTTATTCTAAATGTGTTAATCGGAAAAAAGGAAAAAAAGTGGGAAAAAATATTATTTTTCACTTTTCGGCCATTATAGTTTTTAAATAATGCATGCTACTGTATTTAAAACCCATGAAATGTATTTGCCCATTTGTCCCGGTTATAAAACCGTTTAAATTATGTCCCTATCACAATGTTTGGCGCCAATATTTTATTTGGAAATAAAGGTACATTTTTTCAGTTTTGCGTCCATCCCTAATTACAAGCCCGTAGTTTATAAAGTAACAGTACCCTCTTGACATAAATATTTTAAAAGTTCAGTCCCTAAGGTAACTATTTATGTTGTTTTTTTTTATTGTATATATTTTTTTTTTTAAATTACAAAAAAAAATAAAAAATTGGAGAGTGTGGGAGGTAATGAGTTAATTTATTGTGTAATACAATATATTTGTATGTGTAAAATGCTTTAGGGTGTAGTTTACTATTTGGCCACAAGATGGCCACAGTGAGTATGTTTACATGCGACCTGTAAGCGACCGGAAGGACGCTTACAGGAAGCAGTAGGAGGCTGGGAGAATCACAATGATCGTGCTGTTTGTAACAGAAGCAGCGGATCATTGCGGGGGCTTAGATCAACGAACGGGAATGGATGTTCCCGTTCATTGATCTCCGGGCGGGCGGCGGCGTGCACGAGCGGCGGGTGCGCGCGCACGAGCGGCGGGAGCGCGGACAACGGCGGTAGCGCGGAAGGTACAGATTTCTCCGTCCCTGGTTTTTTAGGGGGGAAAAAAGGGACGGAGAAATTTGTACCGCCGGGGGTAAAGTGGTTAATATTTGTAGCCAAAGTGATTACGTTGATCAAATCTGTCAGTGATCTATACAATGACCACTCCCATAAATTGATTTCAGACTAGCGGTTGGAAGCAAGGTGTTCCATAGTTTTGGAATACTTTTGTGATCAGTTTTTGATCATATTTCTGCAGGAATCAGATCGAGATGAAAGAAAATACTGCAGAGATGGATTAAGATCACATATGACTTTAGGCAAGGATCCTAGCCTTGCCTCCCCTTGCCATCTAGTCTTTCTGGAAAGTGAAGTGGGGGTAAAGAGTTATAAGGGAAAGGAGCACCATTTCTAGTACCCAGAACATGCTAACAATGTGGCTCATTGATAAAAAAAATACCTTCCATTTCACCTCTTCTTTTTCATTTAAAAGTTTAGCAGAGGCTTTTATAACTTTACTTCTGTAGACTACAAGGCTTGCCTGACCGCAAAAATTTCAAGCAGATTAGGACTGATGTAATTATGTTATTGCACACATTAGCAGAGAGCAAACAAAAGATTTCCTCAGCATGGTGGGGGTTTAAGAGATCACACTGTGCTTCAAAGAGTTTAGAGAAGTCACAGATGCTATCGTCACACCTTCCCATGGATAAATAAGGGCAGCTAGAAGGGGAGGGGGAAACATGGCAGCTCCTATAGCTATTAGAAACCAGGAGAAACTGCAGGGCAAAAAATTGTGCTTGGTTCCCGTTAAGAGGGAACATTATCTGTCCTGCGTCACCCACCGTGTGGTGCCCACTCGTCTTCCGAATCCCTGCTCTTCCATTAGCGGTATACACACCACTGCCGTGACGTCACACACGTGCCACGTGCTATATGCCAGCGGTGTGTATACCTCCAATGGCGGGGTTTTGGAAGATGGATGGGCACCGTGCGGTGGGCGACACAGGACAGGTAATGTATAACACACATGGGGGTACATTGGGGGAACAGCGCCGGGGGTTTGTCGCTGGTTCTGATATCACTCGCTGTTACCGCCGTGCACCCCATGTGGTGATATCTTGCAGCATGTCCGATCCATACATGTGACCAATTCGGCCATAAATCGGTCGTATCATCAATCGGGCATGCACTTGGCAGCATTGATTTTCATCCGATTAAATCAAAATTATTGAATCAGACGGTCGATCAGCGCCAAGTTGAGAGATATATGACCACGGTAACGCAAGTATTCTGCATCTTTTCTCATCTCCAAACTGTGAGCCGACCGCTTGCCTTGCGAGGGCCATTAATACGTTTGCAGATAATAGAACCTCACGAGGGAAAATTGTTTAAAAGGTATAAATTAGAAATATTATTGGTTTCGCGTGTGCAATTGAATCACACTTCATAGCTTTGCTCTATATTTTATCGCAGTAATGACTCTCTGTGACAGCCGTAGCGTCCACGTTTTGGAGTCTTTTCACCGCAATCTGGATTCCCTCCTTAGCGTCGCTCTTTTAGCCGCCCCCCCCACCGCTCGCAGGAAAATGACGTTATTTTCTCTTTAACCTTGACAGGCTGTGTGACAATAATCTACTACCACCGCCATTAGCGTTATCTGGATAATGCAGCGAATGCTTTGTGTTTCAAGTATTGAAATTCACAGGCAGGCCGCAGCCATCAATCATAACCGGCGAGCATTGTGACATCATCACCGGCTTTATTCCGGGCTCTCGGCTACCTTGGCCTGCGCCGTACGAAGGGAAAGATAAGTCACCCGGCTTCTGCTTTTTAACAAGGCATTTCCTTATTGCTGCCTCACCCCTTTATTATGAGGCCTGAACTTTGAGACCAGCCGCATGTCAACGACCTGAACGCAGAAGTCTGCAGAGAGGAGAGTCTAATAAAGTGAATGTCAAGTGGATTACACAAGAAAATCAGATACTTACCTAAGGAGAGGGAAGGCTCTGGGTCCTATAGAGCCATTCCTCTCACGGTCCCCTTGATCCAACCCTGTCACCCTCGGTAGCAGTATCTGATCGATTGATTGAATACTGCTCTCCGCCGCCACTGGAGGCTTTGGAGGTCTTCAGGAGCCCAAGCGCCCCCGAAGACGGGCGGCTCTGTACTGCGCATAAGAATGCTTAAAGCGGATCCGAGGTGAAAAACTAACAGAGATGCTCATCCGGATTCCGGATAACCCGGATATCCGAACTCTTTTCCGCTATACGATTTGGATTCCGGATTTTTTTAAAAATCCGGATAGCTATCTGCGGATATTTGGCTGCATAACGCGGATATCCGCTGATATCCGGATCCGAAATACTGTAACTAAGGAGCTGACGTCCTGGAGCCAATCAGAGGGCTCCCAGCAGAAGCCCTAGCAACCAATCACAGAGGGGAACCCTGGCCAGCCCCACCTGACCTCATTGAACCAATCAGAGGGCTCCCAGCCTAAACCCTGGCACCCAATAACAGAAAGGCTGCCATGATGAGACATATCGTCTTAGCTTGCTGAATGCTTCCTGAGAGACATGCTCCAGTGCTGGTGGCCTAGCAAGGGCTGTACACAGTTATAAACCTAAAGCTGTTCAGTGATTAACCCCTTCACTACTATCACTACACTACTGTTAAATCGTCAATTAGCTTGATTGATGTCATAGTGTGACAGTCAGAGTGTGTGCTCCAGTGCTGCTGGGCCTAGCAAGGGCTGTACACAGTGATAAGCTGTTCAGTGATTAACCCCTTCACTATCACTACACTATTGTTAAATCGTTAATTAGCTTGATTGAAGTCATTGTATGACAGTCAGAGTGTGTGCTCCAGTCAGTGCTGCTGGCCTAGCAAGGGCTGTACACAGTGATAAACCGAAAGCTGTTCAGTGATTAACCCCTTCATTATCACTACACTATTGTTAATCATTAATTTGCTTGTTGTCATTTGTGTGACAGTCAGAGTGTGTGCTGCAGGCAGCTGCTATGTGTCTGTGTGTGTGATGTGCACAAACCAGGCCAGCTGCTGCCTGCTGGACAGCTATTAGCCTTAGGTATTGGTTAGGTTAGGAATTAGGGGATAGGATTACTGTGTTATTGTGTAGTTAGTACTGTAGTACTGCAGTCAGTGCTAGTAGTTTTCTACAGAACTGCTGTGCTGTGAGCAGTGCCGGTGTGACAGTTAGTGTTCACTAGTGTCTTCTCCTCTGCTGTCTGACTGTCACTCGGCACGTGTCACTTGCCACGTTTCACATGGCACTTGCCACGTGTCACTTGCCACTGGCTTCTGACTTACACACAAAGGGGGTGGGGCAGACAATTTATCCTCAGGGGAGGGCTTTAATGAAAGAATGTTCACCTCTTCTCTTTCACTTTATGGAAGAGGGGACGGGGAGGACATACACACACGGGGTGGGGAAGATGATCTATCCTCAGGGGAGGGCTTTAATGAAAGGGTGTTCACCACTTTCCTTGACATTATTCACTTTATGGAGGAGGAGGTGGGGAGGACACACACATAAGGGGTGGGGCAGACTATCCTCAGGGGAGGGCTTTAATGAAAGGGTGTTTACCTCTTTCCTTTCCTTGACATTGGTGAGCATGACGATGGTGGCACACTTCTGCTCCCAGATCATCCTCCAGAAGTCGTTCAGCGTATCTTGCTTGGGACCTGCGGGGAGAAGATGGCTGCCTCAGTTTGGTTTGGTTCATAACAGAGGTTTGTCCCCAATGGACTAAATATTTCTCACAAACTTTCATTTCTCTTCTCCTGACCTTATCTGTACAGTATAATAACTTTCCAGCACAAACACAAAAAAATAACAGACTCTCAAGAGAGGTTATCTAAAGCCAGGACTACAGTACACAATGTAGTGTGTGCTCAGTCCAGGAAACACCAGCGTTGTAAATTACTGCATTAAGGATCTCAAGACCATTTAAAAACACTTATAAGCACACTGAAGAACTCTTCCTGCCCTCCTATACTTTGTGTAGGAGCCAAAATACAACAAAAATGCAGCAGGCACAATGATTGTGATACAGAAATAAAAAAACGAATCACACTGAGGGAAAAACAGCACAGAGATTTACATGTTAATCGGGGTGCTGTGCCGATCCGCAAAACGCGAGCAATCTGATTTTGGGATCAATTCGCAGGTAGTGGAAAATATCCCTGCTACTACAAAGATAACCCTCTTTCTTCTGTAGGTGTTGCAATCACTAAGTAGTCACCACTATATTCTGAGATGACCTAGCCTCCCAAAATAGCTTATTTTCTTTAAAGCGGATCCGAGATGAAAAACTAACTATAACAAGTAACTTGTCTATATATCTTATATAAAGTTTAGATAGTTTACACAGCAAATCTAGTTGCAAACAGCTTCAATAGAATATGATTATTTCTTCCTGTGATACAATGACAGCAGCCATATTGTTTGTAAACATTACACAGAGGCAAGCTTATCTGCATCTTCAGCACTCAGCCTGTGAAAAAAACCTAATCTCCCCTCTTCCTCTCTGCCTCTGAAATCTCTGGCTAGTAATACCTCTCCCTCCTCCTGCCCAGACTGAGCTCCCATGAGCCCTTGCGACTGTCTGAAAATGCCAAGGCTCTCTGAAAAGTTGTGGGCGAGGCTTGTTTAGTTTATAGGAAAGTAGAGTATTAAAACAAAAAAAGTATTTGGCTTGAGGAATGCCCTATAATCAATAGGAAAGGAACACAATTATGCAATGAGTAAACGCTCATCTCGGATCCACTTTAAAGTAAACCTTAACTGAGAGTTATATGGATGTTTCCTTTTAACCAATACCAGTTGCCTGGCAGTCCTGCTGATCTCTTTAGCTGCAGTAGTGGCTGATTCACAGACATGAAACAAGCATGCAGCAAATCCATTCTGACTTCAGTCAGAGCACCTGATCTGCATGCTTGTTGAGGGGCTGTGGCTAAATTATTAGAGACACAGGATCAGCAGGAGAGTCAGGCAACTGGTATTATTGGAAAAATCCATATCCTTCTCAGTTTAGGTTCCCTTTAAAGGACAACTAAAGAGAGAGGGATATGGAGGCTGCCATATTTATTTCCTTTTAGGCAATACCAGTTGCCTGGCTATACCACTGTTCCTTTGCCTCTAATACTTTAAGGCTGCTTACATACAGGGACGTTACAGGCGCACGTTAGTGCAGCCTGTAACGCTCCCCCAACGCACAGCAATGTAACACAAGTGGGCTGTTCACACAGCCCACGTTGCGTTACATGTAACGCTGCACGTTCTCCCGAAAGTGCAGCATGCTACGGCGTTACAGCGGCTTAAGCCGCGTTAGACTGTTTGCACATGCTCAGTCATGTTGGGGAGGAGCGGAGAGCGGCCAGGCACATGGCTAATTAATATTCACTGCAGTGTTTACTTCCTGGTGCGGCCGCTCTGTGCGGCGATTGGCCGGCGGGACCACATGATGCCGCATGCGTCCAAGAGTACGCATCACGGACGCCAGAGTGAGCTGCACAACGCGGCTCACTCCGACGTCCACATCGAAGAGCACCAGGCCTTGCGTTAGGTGCACGTTATGCGACCTTAACGTAGCACCTAACGCAACGTCTTGGTGTGCAAGTAGCCTTAGCCATAGACCCTGAACAAGCATGCAGCAGATCAGGTGTTTCTGACATTATTGTCAGATCTGACAAGATTAGCTGCATGCTTGTTTCTAGCAGGGCTGCCTGAGGCGCTTATCGTGACCTCGAGACTGTACTGTGTGTACTCCTATTTTTTATTGCCTGAGGAAGCGGGAATATATCTTCGAAACGCGTTGCAAAAAACCTCTGGAGTGTACCAATAAATTTGATTGTTTGGAATACACAGTTTTTGTGTCTGCTTTGGGGGGTAAGTCCACCACTGCCTCCTAAGCAATTTTAAAAGTTTTAAGAATTGATTGTATCCTGTTGGCGCCTCTGTTCTTCATTACGTTATAATAGTGTAGGGTAGGTTGTCGATTTCTCGATGAATAAAACGAAGCAATTTTTTATCATTTTTTTTCGTAATTGGGGGAAAATTGAACGCACATGGTACGGTACATTGATCAGATTTTATAAATGTTACAGTCAATCATAAAAATTGATTGTAATCCTTAAAGCGGAATATAACCCTGCATTTCAACTTTGCTCTAAAACATTATTTACAGCATATTATATGTAAAAAGCATTTTTTTTTACTAGACCAGCATTGGAAGGGTTAAACACAGAGGTTTAAAGTTCAGTGGAGAGATATGCAGAAGTTCAGATTGTTACATTCTATCTAGTTATATGTATCTATTGAGAAATGTTACACACTCTTTGGCTGTCCTCCAACTCCTTCTCAGTCAGAGAGATGAGTCACATTCAACACTTAGATACATTTTGTTTACATAAATGTATCTATGTCAGCTTCGGATGCATCTGCAGAAATCTCCAGGAACTTTAAAGCTCTGTGTAACCCTTCCAATGCTGGTCTAGTAAAAAAAAAATGCTGGTTGCATAATATACTGTAAATAATGTTTTAGAGCAAAGTTGAAATGCAGGGTTATATTCCACTTTAAATTGAAAAGAAATTTTAAAAATTGTATGGCGAGTGGCCAGCTTTATGGCTGGTCTATAAATACTCTATGCAGCTTAATAGCTCATTTCTATCATTATTTCTTTCTTGTAAACCTCATGCTAAAAAAAAATACATGCTTAAATAAATAAAAAGCCCACTTCCTGCAATTCCTTTGCTCTTATTTCTTTGGACGGGTAGCAGGTGAAGGAGGGTGGGCCACAGTACAGTCACATAGGAAGCCACTTGGGTGGGGGGAAGTTCATTAGCTTTGCTCTCTCTTCCTGTTGCAGCACAACAATCACACATTAGCCACATGTTTCCAGCTCTCAGTAATGGGCGGCCTCTACAAACGCCTTCACAGCACAAGCGTGTTAATCAAAGCAGAAATCTGTGTTACAGTAACTTCTCCGCTGCAGGTTCCTCGCCCTGCCGCTCTCACTTTCAGCTCTCCGTGACGGGTGGCCGATGAAACACTCGTCATTCCCAGTTAATGCATATTTTGACCACTGAGGGGTTTTTCCCCTTTAGGACCAGAGCACTTTTTACCTCTCAGCGCTCCTCCCTTTCATTCGCCAATAACTTAATCACTACTTATCAAAACAAAATGATCTATATCTTGGTTTGTTTGTTTTTGCCACCAATTAGGCTTTCTTTGGAAGGTACTTTATGCCAATAATTATTTTATTCTAAATGCATTTTAATGGGAATAATATAAAAAAAAAATGGAAAAAAAAATATTATTTCTCAGTTTTCGGTCATTATAGTTTTAAAATAAAATGTTCTACTGTGGATAAAATCCACTCATTTTATTTGCCCATTTGTCCAAGTTATTCAACATTTACATTATATCCCTAGTACAATGTATGGCACCAATATTTTATTTGGAAATAAAGGTGCATTTTTTCAGTTTTGCGTCCATCACTAATTACAAGCCCATAATTTAAACAATAACAGTAATATACCCTCTTGACATAGATATTAAAAAAGTTCAGTCCCTAAGGTAACTATTTTTTTTGTATTGGCTTTTTCTTTTAATGCAAAAAACTGTGTTGGACACTAGTGGAGAGTAGGGGAGGGAAGAAGTTAATTTTAAATGTAAGTGTAGGTATTTTTATTAAAATAAATGTATTTAGGTGTAATTTTACTATTTGGCCACAAGATGACCTTGCTCATTGGGGGGACGCGAACATCTTAGTGGGCGAGTGGATGAAGTAGTGAGTGAGGGTTAACACAAACCGAACGGTCTATTGAAGCCGGCGGTAGAGGCTTCCATCTTCTTCTGCGTCATGTAACTAGTCACGGAAGCCTCTACCGCCGACATCAATAGACCGTTCGATATGTATTAACCCTCGCTCACCCACCCACCCGGCTGCTGTACCCTCCCTCACCTGGCAAACGGAGTGAAATCCAATCGATCGGTGATCAGATCCGTTTTCATGGATTGGTTTGCCAGTGTGCACCAAGCCATCCGGATTCAGTGAAGCGGAGACCGGATCCACTTTACCGGATCCGTTTGGCTCAAAATGCCAATGTGAACTGGGCCTTACTCTGTTGTGTCGCGTTGTGCCAGAAGTTCCCAATTAGCTGCCGACGCCCCGTGAGGTCAACAGTGCGTTACCGTCAGACTTGCATAGAATGCATGGAAGTCAATGGGCGACGCAAAAATGGTAAATTTGTTGGTGGCGGAGGTGTGGCGCGCATGTGCGGAACCACACAAATACGATGGGAAACCCGGGAATCCCAGTGACGTACTTCCTATCCAGCAGGGAGCATGTCAATGGGTGAGGGGCAGCGAAGGGCATGCGTCACTATGCATACGACCCCATTCGCACACTCTGCAGCAAGGTAATGTAGTTTTTGGCTGTGCGATGCCATGTGGGCGGAGCAGCTCACCGCAGTGCTGTGGCCAGATGTAAAACCAGCCTCACTGCTGGAACCCACTGGGAGCGATTTTCTGAGCGCTTTGTGATTTAAAAAAATTCTTGCTAATGTAATGCTATGGGTGTGATCCCACTAGAGCAGGCATGGGCAAACTTGGCCCTCCAGCTGTTAAGGAACTACAAATCCCACAATGCATTAGCCTTTATGAGTCATGACTGTGGCTGTCAGACTCCTGCAATGCATTGTGGGACTTATAGTTCCTCAACAGCTGGAGGGCCAAGTTTGCCCATGCCTGCACTAGAGCGATGTGATTTTATAAAAATCTCCCATAGCATTGCATTAGCAAGAGCTTTTTCAAATTACTAGTGCTTAGAAAAGGCTGCTAGTGGGTTTGAGCCCTAAAGGTCACCTGACCTGGGGGAAAAGTTGAGTTTCCCTTTAAAATGCATCACTCCAGGGATCTCACAGTATCTGCTTACCTTGAGCTGCTATGAACTTGTTCTTGTCCTTATAACCCTGAAATAACAAAAACAGAAAGTAATGCAAAATGCATCAGCCGTGCGGAGAAAGCGAGAAGAGACAAGGCGAGCTGTCAGGCGCAGGACTTACATCAATGTACGAGGCGTTAATGTAGTCTGAGCAGGCGCATCCTTCCATCGGCGTCAGCACTACTCTCGAGTGGTCATCTGAGGAAACAGACAAAATATTTACAGAGAACTCAAGTTTGTTTTGTTAGTTTCTGACATTCAGGATAAACAACAGGATAAACATAAAGAGGTTTCTTCTGTATATTAAAGTGAACCCGGGGTGAGAGGATTATGGAGGCTGCCATATTTATTTCCTTTTAAAGAGAACCCGAGATGGGTTTTAAGAATGCTATTAGGACACAGAGGCTGGTTCTGCATACTATCACTGGCCTCTGTGTCTGTACTGTGCCCTCCCAGCCCCCCCCCCCCCCCCCCGCGCTCTGCTGTCCCCTGGAAAAAAAAAACGCTGTGCTAGCGACATGCAGCTTTTGGCTAGCAGGCTGTTTACCTTTGTGCTGCCTGTCACCGCCGCTCCCCCGCCTCCTGTATATCACCACTCCCCGCCTGCTTCCCTTCCCTCCAATCAGCTTACAGAGGAGGGGAGGGAAGGAACGCAGGCGGGAGCGGCGCTATAGAGGAGGCGGGGGAGCGGCGGTGACTGGCAGCGCAAAAGGTAAACAGCCTGATAGCGACAAGGTGCATGTCGCTAGCACTGCGGTTTTTTTTTCTGGGGGACAGCAGAGCGCGGGGGGGGGGGGGGGGGGGGCTGGGGGGGCACTGTACAGACACAAAGGCTGGTGATAGTATGCAGAACCAGCCTCTGTTTCCTAATAGCATTCTTAAAACCCACCTCGGGTTCTCTTTAAGCAATACCAGTTGCCTGGCTGTCCTGCTGTTCCTCTGCCTCTAATACTTTTAGCCATAGCCCCTGAACAAGCATGCAGCCAATCAGGTGTTTCTCACATTATTGTGCCTGTGCCTTATTATTATTATTATCATTATTAAGTATTTATAGAACGCCGACATCTTCCGCAGCGCTGTACAGAGTATATTGTCTCACCACTAACTGTCCCTCGGAGGAGCTCACAATCTAGTCCCTACCATAGTCATATGTCTATGTGTGTATTGTGTAGTGAATGTATCGTAGTCTAGGGCCAATTTAGGGTGAAGCCAATTAACTTATCTGTATGTTTTTGGGGATGTGGGAGGAAACCGGGGTGCCCGGAGGAAACCCACACAGACACGGGGAGAACATACAAACTCCTTGCAGATGTTGACCTGGCTGGGATCTGACATGATTAGCTGCATTGCTTGTTTCTGGTGTGATTCAGACACTACTGCAGCCAAATAGACCAGCAGGGCTGCCAGGCAACTGGTATTGTTTAAAATATGGCAGCCTCCATCACGCTCACCTTAGGTTCACTTTCATAATCACAAAAAGCTTGGTATTGTTTAAAAGGAGATAAGTATGGCATACTCCTCTCACTTCAGTAAAGGGAAGATCAGAGGTAAAAAAACCCAAAAAGGTCTACTTACCTGGGGCTTCCTCCTGCTCCTGGCAGCCGATATGTTCCTCGCCGCAGCTCCGCTTCCAGCCGGTGTCCTGGGGTCCCCTCCGTTGAAGATGCTGACCGCACCAGGTCAGCATCTTTTGCGCCTCCGCAGCCACATGCTCACAATCGAGCTCACATGGGACATGGGTTGGAGCGCTCTGCGCAGATGCAGAAGATGCCAACCTGGCGAGGTTGGCTTCCCCAATGGAGGGGACCCCAGGACACTGGCGGCGAGGGACATATCGGCTGCCAGGGGCTGGAGGAAGCCCCGGGTAAGTAGAACTTTTTTTTTTTTTTACCTCTGATCTTCTATTTAAAGAGAACCTGCGACGGAAGGAATGAAACGTTTTATACATTCTTGTATCTTCCAGCCCACTCCAGGCTTGTCGCTCCCTCACCGCCCTCCTCTACCTCCTGAATCTTTTAAAATTGGATGCGAAAAGTCTCCTGGTCCCCGGCACACTGTGCATGCACAGCACAGCCATGTGCGTACCCCCATTGCGCAGAAAGCTCCTGGCCATGGGAGCGTGATGGGGCCACGCGTGCAGCCGGACTGCGCCTGCGCCGACTGGCCCCAATTAGAGGGCCAGATTCAGAAAGAACCAGGAGTCGGAGGAGGGCGACGAGGGAACGACAAGCCTGGAGGGGCTGGAGGAAGCACCAGGTATGTATACATTTTTTCCCCACTCCCCATCTGAGATACACTTAAGGACTCTTTCACACCAGGACGTTGCGTTTTAGGGGACGTTAAGGTCGCATAACGTGCCACTAATGCAACCTGTGGTGGTGTTGAAGTTGGACGTCAGATTGAGCCACGTTATGAGGCTCTTGGTGCTATCCTGGGAAGTCCGGATCTTTTCAATGATTCGGATGATTCGAATCGGATCATTGAAAAGATCCGGATCATTGAACCGAATCTTTGAATCCTTTTACTAGGGAAGCAGGAAGCAGGGGTGCAGCAGAGTGAGAGGTGCAGGAAAATGAGGGCACATTGAGGGTGCTAATGGGGAAGGGAGAGATGCAGCAGGAAGATTGTGCCTGTGCACAGAAGCTGCAGTTCCTGTTTCTTCCAGACATCCACTGTGAACCGAATCCTTCATTGTGATGACCCGGATGATTCGACTCACAAAAAAGATCTGGATCAAAGATCCGAATCGTTCATGATCTGGACAACACTACAGTGCAGTGAATATTAATTAGCCATGTGGCTAGGAACAATAGCTACTCTCCCCTTACTGAGCATGTGCAAACAGTCTAAAGCAGCTAAAACCACAAATAACACACAGCATGCTGCACTTTCATAGAACAGCACTGTGAACAGCCCATTGGATTTTCATTACTGTGAGTCGGGCTGCATTAAAGGCTGCTCTAACGTGCGCCTGTAACGCCCCACTCTGAAAGCAGCCTTAAGGTTGGTTTTACAATTCATTTTTGCTTTGCATTGCAATACGATGCTCCTGCTGCACCGCAACACAAAAAACATAATCACATGACCATACGGCAGAGTGCGCCAACAGGGTCACATGCTTAGCGCCGCCCCCCGCTAAGTGACGTCGGGGATCGGGCACCTCTGTACACACGCCTGATTATTGGCTGAGGGGGAGCTATTTGCCCGCCTCAGCCAACTTTAATAAAGCATGTGTATGGAGCTTTACAAAGATTATTTGCAGATGCAGATCTTTGATCTTTCATTTTCCAAAGACTTTAATCTCCCGTGTGTACGCAGCTTCAAAGCTAAACAGGAACTACTTTTATTTAGTCAAACAAAACAATTTATACACTTAACAGCAGAGCCCCCCCCCCTTTGGGTAGGAAAGGAATGCCCAACCCAACCATGTGGTACTCACTATACGAGGTTAAACAGTTTATCTTATCAAATCAAATAAAAAATAGCTTTATTGGCATGACCAAGCTTCAATACAGGCATTGCCAAAGCAGGGGGGATATGGGATGGGGTGCTGTGACATAGTGTGCAGGGATTGTCACTGTGGATTTCACTTCTCCTAGTAGAATGCAGCGTTTTCTCTCATCCTCTAATGTGTGAAAGTCTGGAAATAGTTCCATCAGTTTCTTAACCTTTTGGGGACCGCATGCATGAGATCCTACGCCGCACTTGTGGCTGTTCTAGCCTCATGCGGCGTAGGATCTACGCCGGCCCGCCGTTTCCGCTCCCGACGCGATAGTGCGCACCCGGAGGGGAAGATTAAGCTGTCTTATGACAGCTGACATCTCCCCCGAGTGATCAGCAGCCATCGCGTATGGCTGCTGATCACGTGATCACTACGATCGCCGTTAGATCGTAGTGATCACCTTGACAGCGGCGGCGGCAGGGGGGAAAAGAAGAGGATCCACTCACCTCCCTGCCGTTCCAGCGATGATCGGCGCCCCCCTCTGTTCTGGCCGGCATCTCCGCTTCTAATGCCGCTTAGTTCCGGGTCCCGGCTTGATGACGTCATCAAGCCGCGACCCGGAACTGAGCAGCATTAGGAGCGGAGAGGCCGGCTGGAGAAGAGGGGGCTACTGCGGCTCATCGCTGGAGCCTGGAAGGTGAGTGATGGCTGCTGGCAAAAAGGGGGACACCTGCCACCATGGGGGGGGGACACTGCACAGCCAGCCACAGAGGGGATCCGGCCGCCTGACCCCCCGAAACGCACCTCCCCTCCCCCCCACTGCAAAATGCCTGGTCCTTAAAGGGGGTTAGGCGGCCGGTCCCAAAAAGGTTAAGGGCTGGTTCAGACGGACGTTTGGAGGCGTTGCGTTCGTTGGCGTTGCGTTCGTGATGCGTTCAGGCTTTCAGCAGCGTTCGCATTGCGTTCGGATGCGGTCGCGTTTTTTCTTCTCCTAGGGGGACATTACCCGTCGCGGTTAACCGCCCCTGGAAGCAACATGTAGCTTCCAAAGGCTCCTTGAACGCCAGTGAAAATCGGGACCCGAACGCCGCGTTTGTGCAAACGCGCATAACAGCTTGGTACAAACGCTCCCATTCACTTGAATGGGAGCGTTTAACGCCAAGCCCCGAACGCTGGCAGTAAACGCTCTGCAAACGTCCGTCTGAACCAGCCCTAAAGAAGGTTTCCCTGGTATCGGTATATTTGGGGCAGTGCAGCAGGAAGTGATTTTCGTCCTCGAGGGTCTCTCAGTGCTGTCATAGTCTCTCCTCCCTGGGTTTGTATGTCTATCTGTGTCTCCCAGACTCTATTTCGAGGTTGTGAGCACTCAGTCTGTAGATGCTCAGGATTTTCCTCTCTTGAGGGTTTGAGCTTTTCCAGGTATGGGGCCATCTTATAGTCTCTCTGTAGGGACTGGTATATGGTGAGCTTTTGTGACTGTTTTATTTCACTCCTCCATTTATCTACATAGTTCTCTTTGCTCTTGGCTGTGGTGTGCTTTATCTGGGCTCTTGATTGGACTTGTGGATCTGAGTTTGGAGGGACCAGAGAGTTGACAACTTCTTTCAGGGCACATGGCCTTTCTTGGGCTCCATTGTGCAGCATTACTTTGTAGTGGGGTGAGTCAGGGCTGCTGCTCTGTAGATGGGACTAGTAGGACAACACTCTCTTCTGTATCTCAAGCAGTAATGGGAATCTCCCCAGCTCGGCTAGGCAGGCATTGTTTGAGGTACTCCAATGGACCTGGAGGACCCCATATTTCACTTCCATAGAGTAGGATTGGGGTGATGACACTGTCAAAGACTTTCAGCCAGACCTTATCTACGTAACACAATTAGGTCCAGCACCTGGGATACACTGCTGTACACATTACAATAGCTCCCCACAGAGAGAATTACATCAGGTGAGGATATTCCTGGACCAATAGTCTTTTGAAGACACACTGTCTCTCAAGGTGGTAAATGTCTCCAGCCATGTCGGGCCCCATTAGATTAGGACCAGGTGTTAATTACCTCACCTTCCATGTGCCTGTGACATCACAGGACTAAGCAAGTCTCAGACAGCCCGGAGCCAGTGAGGACACAGTCTATAATACAGTTTGTAATGTAGAAGCCTGCTTCTTTCCAACCCACACATGCTTCTGAAACTCATGGGCTGGCCGGCGCATCAGAGGAACGCTGTATACTTTGGGGACCCCCAAATGTCCCCCAATCCATTTGGTCACGGCTCACGTGACAGTAGCATTTGCGCTGGCAAATTGCTCATGAATCGCTACACATAGCGATTTGTGTGATTTTAAATTACTGCAAACTGTAAAAAAAAAAAATTATAATAATTTGAAAGGACCAATCAGAATTAAAATCACTAATCGCAAATCACAATCGCTGGCAAAAAGCTTACACTTTTTAAAATCGCTACCAAAATCACCGGAAAACACTTACAAAAACGCTAATTAAAAACGCCAGCGATTGCAATAGTGCTTTGCGATTTGTATTGGATTCCAGGCCTCAGGCTGCCTGTGATCTGGCAGATCTGTCACTGTGAATGATGGGATGAGAGTCCAGCCTGCCCCAGTCCTGACTGCTGAGCTGCGCGTCTTTTCTGGCCGGATCAAGCACTGCTTAACCTCAGCGCACACCGCAGAGAATGGATCGTTACCGCGACACGGAGAACAGGGAATGATGAGGAATTGATTGCAGAAATTCCCCGCAAATTACAATAATGAGAAATCACTCGTGTTCTCAGCCGGCTGCCTATTAACCTCTATCGTCCCTGATCGAGAACGCCGGCCACCTATTAGCGGCATGGAAAGGATAAACAAAAGAGATTCTATTCTATTTCAAAACATGAAGAACGAAATACTGTAGTCGGCAGGGTTGTAAGACCACCCTGACGACTGTGACCCCTGTGACTGCTGACCAGAAAAGGCGCCAAATAGTGAAGGTGCCGAATTTGGACTCCACTGTTGGTCATCTGGCTTCTTTGGTAAGGTAAGGGAGGATAGTCAGTAAAGGTGCTAGCCAGGCCCATAGGGGCCCATCAGGCCCTAGACACTTGCCTAAACTGACTTGTGGATGATCAGCAAAATCTTATGGCTAGAGCACCCAGCAAACGTGGAGAACCCCAATTTCTGAAAGATAGAACAGGTATATTAAGCTGGAGAAAATTGAGAAAATAGGTACCATATGATCTCTGCGGTTTCAAAAGAAAAGACTAGGAGGAACCCAAAATAATAAAACTATGGGATATCCAGAAAAGTAATTTATCAGAGTAGGAGGGTAAATCCTATTGTTTTTCTCATCTGTTTATTTTCACCTTTGGTTCACTTTAACCACTTGAGGACCGCAGTGTTAAAACCCCCTAAAGACCAGGCCTTTTTATTGTTAAATGGCCACTTCAGCTTTAAGGCCTCGCTGCAGAACCGCACAACACAGCACACAAGTGATCCCCCCCCCCCTTTTCTCCACACCAACAGAGCTCTCTGTTAGTGGGGTCTGATCATTCCCCCCATGTTTATTTTTTTTTATGTAAATATTTATATTGGTGATTTTTGTTTTGTTTTTTACTATCCCTCCTTTTTTTATTGTATTGTAAACCCCTCCCTCCAGCCAGCCAATCCTGCGATCGGCTGTCATAGGCTTCTGCCTATGAGAGCCGATCTCTCTCTTGTCCCCCAAGGGGACAGCCGTGTCACACGGCTGTCCTCAGTACATCGCTGCTGCTGATCGCAGTGCTGTACTAACAGAAAAGACGGCTGCTGCTGATCGCAGTGCTGTACTAACAGTCTTCCAAGCAGCAATTGCAGCCCAGGACTTGACGCCAATTGGCGTTAGGCGGTCCTGGGGCTGCCGCCGCGACCACGCCCGTTGGCGTGGGGCAGTCTTTAAGTAGTTAAACAAGGAACTTTCTATGCGGACTTCCACAAACAAAGGACAAGAAAAGAAACCTCCAATCTTTTAAGAATTAATTTCTTCATTTGCTCCTTTTGATTTTAATACTGTGGCTACCATTTTCATAATTGCTATTTATAATCATTTTCCTGCAGATAATATGCTGCAAATTTTTAGGGCAAGTTCACACAGTGCTCCGTTGCATAATTCTGCATGTCTCACTGCCTATACATTTCTATGGGCCTGTTCACAGTACTGCATTGTAACTGATCGCATTATTCTAACTCGCTATATTTAAAGTGTATGTCCAGTCTCCATTGCAGTTCACACACATTATGCAACTGATCATTGTGAACCGAAAACCAGTGAACATAAAACTCCTATTCTCCCAGAATGCTCTGGAAGGAGAATTCCACATAGCTAAACAGCCTAGGCTAAGCATCACTGGGAGGGCGGGTCTACAGACACATATACAGCAATACAGGAAGTGTTTCCGATGATGAAACCTGGAAAATTACTGTATAAGTGGGTATCCTGAATAATGTATTTCATTCTACTATATGTCACTACAGGGCATCTTTAAAGAGAATCTGTACTCTAAAATTCTTACAATAAAAAGCATACCATTCTATTCCTTATGTTCTCCTGGGCCCCTCTGTGCTGTTTCTGCCACTCCCTGCTGCAATCCTGGCTTGTAATTGCCAGTTTTATGCAGTGTTTACAAACAAAAAACATGGCTTCTAACCACTCTGAGAAAAGCTTACTGTGTGACTCATGCAGAGCTTGGAGAGGGTGTTTAAAGCTTCTGCCAATGACAAGCAGTGCTGCACATTCCACACATTCCAGCCTGAGCCCGACAGAGCCGACAGAGGAAAGAAGATAAGATTTATTACAGAGACAGTGCAACTAGAAAAGGCTGCAGTATGCCAGAGCACATTAAAACAGGTATAGGAACTTATAGGATAGAAGAAATAAGGCTCAAAATTTTGTTACAGAGTCTCTTTAAAGCCATCAATATGTATTGCAAGAGATTGGCCTACCTCCATTGGTGATATGGACTCGGATATACACCACAGGAGCCTATAGGCACAGATGTCCTGGCACCTTAGACTCCGCCCTCCATAAACCTAGAAACTCCCTCCGAACCCCATTGCAAGTGTGCTGGCTGTCCCAGCTGTCACTTCTCCCTTACGTCCCTTGCCTGTCATAGGTAGCTACAGGTGCCCCTTAGTATTAGGTAGCCAGAGGAACCCTCAGTATTAAGTAGCAAGTGGTGCCCCCGACTGAAGGGAGATCTCATCAGAGGAATACTGAGAGTAACCTCTCATTTACACTCCGCTTGGTACTCTTCATAGGGAAGGAGAGAGAAAGGCACTGGGGGAGGGGCGTGGGCCACCTTTCCATCATCAGGCGCCTGTAGGCACATGCCTACTGTGCCTTATGGTAAATCTGTCCCTGTTTGGACTAGTTAGAATAGGACACAATGACTTTATTAGGGCAGGACCCAAGGCAGAGCATTATTTCGATGACAATGCTCACTTCATCAGGCCCATACGCAGCGTATTCAGAGCTGGGGAGCATCGCTTTATTACCAGGCACACAAATGTATACAATAACATTGTTCAGAAAGATCTATGATGGGAAGTCACGCTGTCATTATAGACGCCAACACTTGACAGGCTGAATTTGAATATCCCCCCCCCCCCCTCCCTGAAGTGTGACAGGTGACATTATGGGGGGATGTTTCAGCTGCCTGTGCCCCCCGTAACAGCTAAACATCCTCCGCACCATCCCGGTGACCTTGTGGGTAATATTATTAGCATAGCGAGTCCTGTGAAATCAGGTTCCACACATTTCATAACTGCGGGAGCAATAAATGGAAGCCTTATATGGCCCAGTGATGATTCCCTCCAGGATAATTATCTCTCCCTATTTAGAAACAACACCTACACAAACTGCATTACCATCCACATGTAATCATCAGCTACATCGCTCATTAACCCCCGCCAAGCCGCAACGCATCTCTACATCACACAGAAAGAGATAACAGGCATGTTTAAGGGGAACTGGAAGTGAGAGGAATATGAAGGCAGCCATCATTATTTCCTCCTTGGGTCTGGTTCATATAAACCTTAAACGCACGGTCGCTGCTTTCTTCATTTTAGTGTTGCCCATTCAAATGAATGGACAGCTCTTTTGTACACGACGGTACCGGCTTTTCCCGTTGTTCATGTAAACACTAACGCCCGATTCTGGACATTACATGTAGCATTGAGGATCGGCTACGTTCTGCACTTCCGGGCCCCTCTAGGGGCCTAAAAACACCACCCAAGGACAGAAACCGATTCCAAACACTTCTCTGCTTGTAAGCAGGCGGCAACAGCTAAACGCAATGCCAACCTGATCCGGCCATAACAAATACCAGTTGCCTGGCAGTCCTGCTGATCTTTCTGGCTGCATAGATGTCTGAATCACACACCTATAACAAGCATCCTGCTAATCCAGTCAGACTGCAGTCAGAGCACCTGATCTGCTGCATGCTTGTTCAGGGTCTATGGCTAAACGTATTAAAGAGGAAAATTAACCCAAGATTGAACTTCATTCTAATCAGTGGCCGATATCCCATTTTCCATGAGAGATCTTTACCTTTTCTCAAATAGATCATCAGAGGGCGCTGTATGGCTGATATTGTGGTGAAACCCCTCCCACAGTGTGATGTTGGCTGCTGCTTAGGCCAACATGCTATCATACTGTTGTGATAGATTACTATGGACTGTTCTTCATGCACTTTGTACGTTTAGCACTTTTTGTTCTCCTGAGGAAGGTCCCCATTATAGAGGCGCTGAAACATGTCGTGTTGTTAATGTAGCGGGTGTATTTTGTATGCATCAGTGCAGTGAGAAGAGTGAATTTATCCCTTGCAAAGTGAGCTGAGGATCAGGGCTGCTCAAATCCAGATCCGGGAGACATCCGGATAGTTCTATCCGGATATCTCCCAGTTACCTGTGCGAGGCGGGGGGTGTCAATCTTACCTGTCTGACGTCTTCTTCGTCCGTCCCTCGGCGACTCCCACGATGCGGTCCAAACGGCGGTCACGTGATTACAGACACTTCCTCATTCCAGGTTAAAGGAGGAAGTGTTTGTAATCACGTGACGCGCGTGGACCGCATGGTGGGAGGCGCCGAGGGACGACCAAAGAAGACGTCAGACAGGTAAGATTGACCCCCCACCCACCCCGCACAGGTTTACTGGGAGATATCCAGATAGCAACTACCCGGGTATCTCCCGGATCCGGATTTGAGCAGCCCTACTGAGGATGTTACCATTCATTAGTATCACCTTCCCCTGTTTTGTCACCAAATTAGTATATGTTAGCAGCACTACTACGTTTTTACCTTTGATCTTTCATTAAAAGTTGTTTTATCTTTATTTTTCCTCTTTCAAGGCTAACCTGTGTTTAAATATTTAAATCAGATGTGTGTTCTATGACCTTGGTTGTGACAAATTGCTGTCTGTGAACCTTGTTGCATTGTGGGAAACTACTAAGCAACCAGTATCCCCCTCTGTGCATAAAACACTCAGTAACAACCATTCAGTACAGATCACCTGGCAGGACTATAGTCACCACCAGTGATGAATTTCATAATGTAAATCAGGGAGAGGAAAGATATTACAATGGGCAAACACAGACTAAATCATCTTTAAACTTAATAGGATTTTTGATAAAGGACCAATGTTATTACATTTCCCCACTTCAGTATAACTACGCTGAAGCTGGATCTGTAGTACGAGCCGCATGTTGAGCACACGCCAATAAACTCAAGTGGTGCCGGCGGAAAGTCCCTTGAAGGCTAAATGGAGAAGCTCAGACAAGCGTGCTGTGTGCTACTAGCCTGCGGCGTTACACACCCAACTAAATATTATTCATTTCTGGAATTTATTGCTGGCTTAAAGACCTGTTCAAGTCATCCGTCAAACGCTCGTCAGTCTTTAAGGTGGAAGTATCAGCTTTACTTCCAGGGGAAAGAAAACAAAAAATACGATAAATGCGGATCCACACGTGTTGGCATACAAGCCGGATCCGCCAAAACATACGAAAAATTCATAGAAAGTTCTTGTGGCAGTTTAGGAGGAAGAGCGGTCTGGCTTCAGCAATGAAACAGATCAAGGAGGGAGCCTTGGATTAAAACAGAGTCGGGTTCACACCTGTGTTTTTTTATGGAAAGTAACCAGAATGTGTACTGTACAAACGGAACGGATGTGAAAGGATCCAATGTTAACCTATTGGACCGTTCACATGCGTCTGTTGGTACGGATACGTTCTGTTTCATGGATCGAAAAAATGCAGCAGGCTCTAATTTTCCGGAGCGCGTTCTGCCCAGTGGAACTGAACCAGACAAAAAATGCTGCAGCATTGCGGCAATGTCAAACGGAACGTTTCTTCACACTAGTGAAGAAACGCACTGTTCCATGGGGGGATGCAAACCTGAGCGGCGGAAGGGTGAAGGAGGGTGCAGCAGCCGGGCGGGTGGCTGAGCGAGGGTGAACAGGGCCGAAATACATACCTAAAGGCCGGCGGTAGAGGCTTCCGTCTTCTTCTTGCTCTATAGAGGGCACATTAATAGTCTTTGCCCCCGTGTGCTGAAACCCCTAACTACGCCTCCGTGATCAGATCAGTTTTCACAATCCGTTTGCCAGTGTGCACAGAGCCATCCGGATCCGGTGAAGCGGAAACCGGATCCACTCACTTGATCTGTTTGGCTCAATATTTCTAATGTGAACTGGCCTAAGGGTCTGAGCCCACTGATGCAGTTGTGTCCACTCTTCAGTAACACATAACAGATGCTGAAAAGCAGACACAACTGCATTAGGGCTCGTTTCCACTTGCAAGGCAGGTGGTCATTAGCACGGCTCTGCACTGCATGACGTGACTCCCCTAGAGGAGCTTGCAATCCCATTCGGCTGTGCAATCGCGCCAAAATGCAGGCAACCATGTGTTGCGATCCAGTGGTGAATCGCAACACATGTATGGAAACATCAGACAGTGCAGTCTATGCACTGTCTGATGTCCGTGTGATCACGTTTCCATAAGCGCGGCTGTAACTAGCAACTTTTATGAGTAATAGAGATACTGTAGTGTATACTAATTCATTATGTAATCTTATGAGATATCTCGGTCAGGTAAATTGGACAGAAATACAACGGCAGCAAATGCCCAGAGCAACCAATCAGGGTTTAGCTGATTGATCTGCAAATACTATTGTTTACTAAAGATGAACTTTCCTGTATGTAACTTAGTGAATAAAATAGCTTTTTTTTTTTTTTTTTGCAATATTCCTTTATAAATGATTTAGTCAGTGTTTGCCCATTGTAAAATCTTTCCTCTCCCTGATTTACATTCTGACATTTTTCACATGGTGACAACATCTTTACTGCTGTCAGGTGCATCACTGCGGAATGTTGTTTGTTTTCTGAGAGTTCCGAAGCCAGTGAAAATAATGCATGGGCTCCCAGAATGCTCTGGGAGAATACTGCATAGCTAAACAGCCTAGGCTGTGACATCACTGGCAGGGTGGTTTTTTTTTTTTTTACCAATATATAGATACAGGAAGTGTTTTTCATGCTGAAGCCAGAAAAATTCGCGTAAAAAGATGGTATCCTGAATAATTTACTGTCCCCTAGAATGCCAAGAATCTAAAGGGGCCGTACACCTAACGATTTTCCCGCTGATATACAGCAGATTAGATCACTGTGATCCGAAATCAATCGTTCCCGTCGATCCGTCCGTACGGAAGATTTTGCTCGATCGCCGGTGGGTCGGGAGTGCATCGATAGCGGCGTTCGAATGCCCGGCGACCGACGCTAGCGGCAATACATTACCTGATCCGGCTGGCGCGAGTCCCCGCTGCTCCTTCTCCGCTGGGTTCCAACAGGCTTCACTGAACTTCCTGTCCCGGCCGGAAGTTTAAACAGTAGAGCGCCCTCTACTGTTCCCCGGACAGGAAGTTCAGTGAAGCCAGTGGAGAGGAAGACAGCAGAGACCGGGGGACTCCTGCCGGCCGGATTAGGTAATGTATAGTTGGCGGGGCGGAGGAGGGGGGGGGGGGGGGGGTTGGGGGGTGGCGGCAGCGGCAGCTTCACAGATGGTGAATTGATTTCCTGCTGAAATTGATTCACAATCTGTTTGCAGTAAAGGCAGCCATACGATCCCTCTCTGATCAGATTCAATCAGAGAGGGATCTATCTGTTGGTCGATCTGATGGCAAATCGACCAGTGTATGGCTACCTTAACGTGCTCACCAAGAGGATCAGCAGTGCCAGAACCATTGTTCTCCTCCATACCCCTCCCACGCCATCATGCTCCACTGCATTGTCCCACCTTCTCCCCTACATAGTAATAGAGCAGCTATTTAGTCTTTACAGCAGTCAGCTGCAAGCTGTCTCCCTTGTCATTGAGTCCCGGTGCGCGCATCTTTGGTCCATTACCAACTGCATAAAATCTGCATCAACCAATCAAATGTAGCAGCTGCTGCCTGTAATTGGTCAGTTTCCAGGCTGCATAATTAGTATGAATTCACAATAACCAGTAGAATCTCATTGATCATCCCTAATGTACAATAATCAATACAGTATAAAGTGTAATCACTGATTGGCTGCTCTCGATCGCCGCACATGGCTTTAGTAAACAGGAAGTCTTACACGGCAGGATGTTGGGGTACCGGTTCTTCTCTTTGTTCTCGTCTCTGTTCGCCACTTCGAAGGATCCTTGAGAATTCCCCATCTGCAGCGACTGTGGAAATAAAACAAATGAGCGTTGCCATCTCTGCAATGATGAGAGTGCATTGAAGCATGAAATGAGATTACAGGAAGGCCGCTCGATCACAGAGACTGGCCGCCGTGTGAGCCGCACGTCTTCCTGCCGGCCCCGTGGTGCGCCGCGCAGGGCGGAGAGCGTAGCGGGAAGCAGATGGGGGTAACGCTACCTGCACCTGCTAATAAGCATAGGAAAATGACTCTGATTCTAATGAGGCTGTCACACCTGTGAGTGGGCACCTGTACTTACAGAGCTACGGAGGCTGCCATCTTCACTGCTATATTCCCTGTCTCTCTATAGCTGAGGGTCTGGCTGTAATATTTCAGGGGACCTGAACTCAGAACTTCCTCGCTGCTCTAAAAGATAAGCAACAGCATAATAACCTTTAAGGTGCGTACACACGCACGACAGCAGCCAAGGACGGGTCCGTCGGCACCTCCCGCCGGGCGGGTTTTCAGCAGACTGTAGTGTGTGTGTATGTACTGTCAGGCGGACTGATAAGGCTGTTCCTGAACGATCCGCCCGGCGTTGTACGCACCTTAAGGCCTCTTTTCCATGGACAGTTGATAGGCAGTGATATGCTTCTCAAACTCTCACAACTGCTCACTGCTGCCTGGTAACTGCTTGCTGCTGCCTGGTAACCAAGGCTGTGGAGTCGGTACAAAAATCTTCCGACTCCTCAGTTTATGAAACCTCCGACTCCCACTCAAGTTACCCAAAATTACTCCGACTTCTCAACTCCGACTCCACAGCCCTGTTGGTAACTGCTCACTGCTGCCTGGTGACTGCTCACTGCTGCCTGGTAACTGCTCACTGCTGCCTAGTAACTGCTCACTGCTGCCTGGTAACTACTCACTGCTGCCTGGTAACTACTCACTGCTGCCTGGTAACTGCTCACTGCTGCCTGGTAACTGCTCACTGCTGCCTGGTAACTGCTCACTGCTGCCTGGTAACTGCTCACTGCTGCCTGGTAACTGCTCACTGCTGCCTGGTAACTGCTCACTGCTGCCTGGTAACTGCTCACTGCTGCCTGATAACTGCTCACTGCTGCCTGATAACTGCTCACTGCTGCCTGGTAACTGCTCACTGCTGCCTGGTAACTGCTCACTGCTGCCTAGTAACTGCTCACTGCTGCCTGGTAACTGCTCGCTGCTGCCTGGTAACTGCTCGCTGCTGCCTGGTAACTGCTCGCTGCTGCCTAGTAACTGCTCGCTGCTGCCTGGTAACTGCTCGCTGCTGCCTGGTAACTGCTCGCTGCTGCCTGGTAACTGCTCGCTGCTGCCTGGTTACTGCTCGCTGCTGCCTGGTTACTGCTCGCTGCTGCCTGGCAACTGCTCACTGCTGCCTGGCAACTGCTCACTGCTGCCTGGCAACTGCTCACTGCTGCCTGGCAACTGCTCCCTGCTGCCTGGCAACTGCTCACTGCTGCCTGGCAACTGCTCACTGCTGCCTGGTAATTGCTCACTGCTGCCTGGTAACTGCTCACTGCTGCCTGGTAACTGCTCACTGCTGCATAGGAAAAGCTTGCTGAGCACACAGTTCAACTGTTCGTGGAAAAGAGGCCTTAAAGAAAAACATTTCTTTGTTACTGCTGATAGAAATCCTGTAATACACCTGCAGTGTGTCTACTTACTGCGTTCATGTAAGCAGTCATATTATTAACGCCCTGTGTTTACAAATTCGCTGCTCTGCCATGGCAGAGGGGGATTCCTGAGCTGACACAGCTGAAGAGATCAAATTACAACTTGCAATTAGTGACAGATGAGGGGGAATTAGGCTAAACTCTTTAAATATATACAGGGTGCAATTCTCAATGTTTCCTTCTGTCCTGTACAAGAGTCCTGGTCTACTGTAAGTAAAATAAAAAAAAAAAAAAAAAAAAAAAGCAGTTAAACATACCTGGGGCTTCTTGCAGGCCCTGCAGTCATCCTCTTCTGTGCAGTCCTTCTGCAACCCTCCAGCCAGCAGCGGGGACCCCTTCAAAGCTGACTGATCAAAGCCATTCAAAGGCTACTGCACATGGGCAGCCCCAAGCCATGCCCACCCTGATCACGCTCCGGCACATGCGTTGTAGCGATTTTCCTGTAGTGCACATGTGCAACTAAGCAGTTAGAATCTGAAAGAACCGACAGATTTTGGACTAGTTCATCCCCTCATGGGGGATTCTCTGTGTTTTTTTGTTTGTTTTCAAAAGCATTTCCTGAACGGCATTTGCAAACTCTAACTGCCAAAATAGTGTACAAGCGAGTAGGTAGGCTGCCTGACATCTTACTATTTTGTCAGTTAGACTTAGCAACTTCCGTTCAGGAAATACTTTTGAAAACAAAGAAAACCCTGAGAACCACCCATCAGGAGATGGACTAGTCCAAAACCTGTCGGTTCTGTCAGAATTTACCTGCTTACTTTTTCTAGCTGTAGTGGTCCTTTAACAATTGATGTGCAGTGCGTGGCAGCAATAGATCGCTCTCTAATCAGATGTCGATCAGAGAGGGAGCCATTATTTGGGCACATCGAAAGAAAGTCTGCCAGTGCATGGCAGGCTTAATAGGGTTCAGCATCTAACGTGTTCTGCCGGTGATGACCAAATATCTAAGTACATATAAATATGGATCCAATGCCTGTTGCCAGCTACAATTTGTAGAGGAGGACTGAGCTGAAGAATCAATGTGACTTTCCCCATGGTAATCACCAGTCTCCTCCTTGGTTTTCGCTGAGTATGCTCATCTTCCCCATGATTGAGTATTCTCCTTTCATGCCATTGCCGTACACCAATTTAAATCCCTAGTTCAGCCTCTCATTTTTAATGCATACAATAGTAGATTTACATTAATTAACAAGGCACAAGATTTGTGCATTGCCCATCTGTAGCTTTTGCAGTACAATGAAATTACCTGGCTGGCTGCATTCACTGGCTCCTTATTATCAGTAGAGTGGGAGTTGCATCCACAGCACAAAGCAAATCATCTGACCCAGTTCACCTCCTCCATCTGCTGAGAGAGGTGTGGGCAGTACTGCAACTAAAGATCAGCAGCTCCTCCCTCCTTAGTGTATGCTTAAAGTAAACCGAAACTGGAGTGGTCATAAGGATTTTTACTTACTTAATAACCCTCTGAAGTTTGTCTGCTCCCTCAATGTTATCCCGGCCATTGTGCTGCTGTCAGCCCCATAAAGTCCACGACTTGGTTGAGTCGCAGATCCTTGCACATGCACAGTCTTGTCTGCACGCACCACCCAATTGTGCTCCCATAACCTGAGAGCATTCTAAACATGCACAGTTGGAATTAGGCAGTTGGTTTACATTGTAACTGCCCTTGTGCAGAATGCTCCTTGCCATGGGAGTGTGATTGGGTGGTGAACACAGTTGTGGTTTGCAACTCAGCTGGTTCGCGGACTTTACAGTGGCCCAACGGAGGAGACCGGATGGACATTGAGGATACAGTTTCTTCCCAAACTTTCCCCAGCATGTTTATAAAAAGCCATGTGTGCCTCTTCTCACCCTGCTTCAAATGTCAGTGACATGACTATGTACTCTGTAAAATGCTGCAGAAGATGCTATTGTTATAATAATAATATTAATAATATAGGCCTGCATAGCTGAAAAGGGGATGATCATTATATTTAATATTGATAATAATCATATTGCCAAGTGCGACTGGTGGTGCCGTAGTATGGCAGCCTCAGCTCTTGGCGATCGGACATTATACCCCCCATTTGTACTTGGTGAAATAAATGATTCTGATTCTGAATGATATGAAAACACAGACAGAATAAGATGCCCATTGCTTGCATTATAAGAACCAGAGACAAAGCACCCTCATGTATTTTATTACATTTATCAGTGGGAACATGTCAGTAAACACCTACCCTGCTTTTAGTTTCATTCTTATCTGCTTAATTAGTCTGTTAGCAGCTGTGATAAGAATCCCAGACTGGCTCAGTCTAGGTTTGACCTGGAAACATTATAGCTGAGTCACTCTTCTGTGGAGTCTTTTCAAGCCCAAGCCTTCCCCCTCCTGGCTCAGATTTCCTGCTTTGCATACTGAGAGCTGTGATGACATGGGAGGGGCTGTTCCTGCTGAGAGAGAAGCTCTGTGGCTGCAATATGATCTCTGTGCTCTGTGTGCACTAGATACTGATGATGACTGCAGTTTCATTCCTATGAGAGACACTTCCTACAGGCAGCTCCACATCATACCAAAATGAAAGCACATAGATGAAAGACTGCAGCAGCCTTTCTCATATAGCCTAGATAGCAGCCTAGTCTCATATAGCCGAGACAGCACATCCAGAACAACTCATAACCCGGAAGCAGAAGGGATATGAGCTGGCGGCCATATTTGATTTTTCCTATAAATAATGGATAATAAAACACTAAAATGGATAAAAAACACAAAATTGGATAAAAAAACACTAAAAAAGGCACACCAGAGCGGCGAAATTATCAGGTAGAGCATGTATTCTTTACAAGCTATCGACTGATATGTTTATTTTGTGTGAAACGTTCATCTCTGGTTCCCCTTTAAGTCTCCATCTGGTCAAACAATAATTCAGCTATCCGGGTTTAGTCTGACCTTTGAAAGTGAACGGAGGAGGTTCATTTAGGAGACGGCAGATAAGATCTCCCACATCACACAATCCCGCTTTCTCTTGGCTGGCTTTATTTGGGCTTTTTGATTCGGTTATAAGACAAAACAATGTGAAATATTTCATAAATGCTCCCCTAGTCTGGAAGTAGAAGATGGAGACTTACATTATATTCCTCCCGGAAGAGTTTGCCATCATCAGCGGATCTTATCCTGACCTCCTCCTCCAACTTATCCACCGGGATTGGGTAGTAGGTCTTGGTGACGGTGGGGGAGTTACTGATCAACAACACCCTCTGCTGCTCTGTGGAGGAGAATAGCAGAAAACTATCAAAAACTTCAAACTCCTAATCCTAGAGGATAAAAGAATCATACACACTCTTTACTACTGAGATAAAAGTCTGCTGTAAGTAGCAAGATAAAGGGAGGGGGGACACCAAGAGCCCAATAGTGTGATATTGTATAGATGATAATTAATAATGAGTAATATAACAATTTAATACTCACAAACCAGGGTTACCATTAGGCAACCACTGTGAAGGCAGGTGAGGAGATTAACCTGACCCCACTCAGGATTAAAAGTCGCTCTCTGTAGATGGGAAGAAGATGGGTACAACCCTCCAACAAGGGTGGACTTAACAATATGTAGAAGCTTTCCAGAGGCGCCAATAGAATAAAAGTCACTTAAACGAGCTTAAAACCGATGGGGCAGTGGTGGGCCTATCCCATCCATGCGGACAAAGTAAACAAAGGAAGGACTGTGGCATCAACAGTCAAACAACAATTGATTTATTTTCCACAGTAAAAATAGGCAACGCGTTTCACGGGCTCAATCCCGCTTCATCAGGCCAATCAAAAAGGAGCATACAGCTTAACAGCATCAAAACCACACTGAGCGCCTCTGTCTGTAAGTAGCAGCTATCATTCAGTCTCGGTTACACTCTCACCCTAGCAGCTTGGCACTTTTTTCTTTTTTTTCTTATTAAAAAAATGTATTGTGCAAAATTCAGTTAAACATTTGTATCCTACAAAAAAGATTACTTTCAACAAACATATAACATGTGGCAGTTGCTTTTTAAACTATGTTCACATTACATATATAAAAATGTGGAAATTAACGTTTCAATATTGGAGATGAAATGACTGTCACAAGACCTTATGCTATGCACAGCGAATTACACAGAGTAAATGTAAGTTAAGAACATAATAATAACAAAAAAAAGGTAAACATTGCATCAGGATAATCCATTGGAATTGGCAGCTAAGCAGGGCATTCAACAGGGACTGAAAGGGCGATACAGAAGAATTAAAGTGGATCCGAGATGAAAAACTAACTATAACAAGTAACTTGTCTATATATCTTATCTAAAGTTTACACAGCAAATCTGGCTGTATACAGCTTCAACAATTTAAGATGATTTATTCCTGTGATACAATGAGAGCAGCCATGTTCTGTATGTCATCATTACACAGGTAATCTGCAACTGCATATCCACCCCTCAGCCTGTGAAAAATTCACTCCCCCTCCCCTCTGCCACTGAAATCTCTTGCTAGAAACCTCCTCTTCCTCTTGCCCAGACTGAGCTCCCATAAGCCCTTACTACATGGGTCTGAGTGCCTTGGCGTTTTGGAGAAGCTGTGGGCGTGGCTTGTTTAGTTCATAGGGAATTATAGTATTAAAGGACTTACGAGGCCAAATTAGGGAAAAAAGTTAATTACCCGAATAATCTTTTACGGTACGGAGGACGCCGTCCGCGGCCTCCGTGCCGATCCGCCGGGTCCCCCCGCTCATTAGCCCCCCGGGCCGGCTCCCGACCCCACGGCCTGGGTCGGGCTCCCCTGCCTCTCCTAAAATGGCCGTTTGCTCTGGCCGCGCAGTCCGCATAGCCGCGAGTGTGGCTGCGCAGCTCTAGGGCCAACCTCCCCGATCCACGCTAATGCTGGGGATACACGGGTCGACCCGGTGGCTTGATTAGCCCGCCAGATTGACTCCCGCCGCGTCCCCGCTTGTCCCCGCCGCCGTCCGGATCGATTCCCACTCGTCACGCGGGCATTTCCTTATCTTCCGCTCGACTCCCCGCTATTGTCCGCTCGCGGGGATTGAGCGCGGAATCGATCCGGCGGGTCATCGGACCTGTCGGAAATTATCAATCGAGCCATCAGCGGCTCGATTGATAAGGGGGAAACGCACCGTGTATACCCAGCATAAGGGGAATTGTTGGGTCTAATCATAATTTGTACATACTCATCTTTAATCTGAAAGTCTGTCCATAGAGCCCAAGTAAGATGTGTTTATCAAAGGAATTTTTCTGTAGATGAGTTATCTCTTCGTATTCCATAACAGAATGAATAGCTAAGAACCATTCTTTCAGAGAGGGGATCTGGGTAGTTCTCCAATCTCATGGGATAAGACCTTTGGCAGCATTAAGAAGGAATGAGAGTATGTTTTTTTTATACATTTCCTGGGGCTCATACTAGTCTTATGAAACAAGACCACCAAGAGGTCTCTAATTAGGGAGACATCAGAGATTTTTTGTAGGAGCTCCAGGACATTTTCCCAGTAAGTCTTAATGGCTGGGCAGGTCCACCATATATGTAGTAAAGTCCCAACCCTGCCACACTCTCTCCAGCAAAGATTAGATACTTCAGGGCTGAACTAAGAGAGTAGATAAGGGGTATAGTACCATCTGGATATTAGATTGTAATTAGCTTCTTGGATTTTAGAACTTATGGACGAAACATGAACTAAATCTAGAACTGTGTCCCTTTCCGTTGTCGAGAGTGTATATCCGATCTCTGCCTCCCACTTGTTCAGAAAGGGAGGACAATCTTTATAAGACTGGTCTAAAATGATATCATAGAAAAGTGAAATACTGTGGCTAGGTCTGGTATCTTGTAGGAATATATTACAGAGAAGGGAGGGAGAGCTGAGCATATCTCCTGAAATATGCAGTGAGGATACATAGTGATGGAGTTGTCTCCAATGCCACCTATCAAATGGCAGGGTTCCAGCTTTATTTCTAAAGTGCTCTATAGGGTGAAGAGTATGAGCCAAGGTTAGTACTTCAGATAACCTTAGCACATTGTCTGCATTAGAGGACCATTTGTTAAAAATAGAATTAGTCTGACCAGGGGGGGGGGGGGGGGGGGCGGGGTGGAGTGCAGGTAACCAGTTAGAGGCATATGAGGGGATAATAATTTTGCACCATACAATTTCTTCATTATGGAATGCCATAGTTTCAGGGTGGTTAAGACTGCTGAATAAGTTATTTTTAGTAGTGGGATCTTAGATTCTGTGATCCAAATTAGATCCTTTAGGGAGTGTGAAGCAGAGATCTGTTCCAATCTAACCCACTTTCTTTCAGAGAGCGAAAAGGTCCAGTCAAGGACACGGTTTAGGTGAGTAGCCCAGTAATAGTATTTCAGATTAGGAGAACCAAGACCCCCTTTATGCTTTTTCCTGTATAGTGTAGCAGCACACAATCTGCTCTTACGATTTTTCTAAAATTGCGTAATTTAGAATGTAGTTTCTGGAAAAAGGAGTTGGGGGTATGTATTGGGAGCATCTGCAGGAGGAAGAGTATTCTCGGTAAAACATTCATTTTAAGAGTTGCTATCTTTCCCAGCCAGGTTATACCCAGAGGGGATCATCTGGTTAGGTCAGAGTCAATGGTACGCAGGATAGGAAGGAAATTATAGGAGAAATGTTGTGAATAAGATGGGCGAAGATGGATACCTAGATATTTAAGGGTATGAGGTTGTCACCTAAAGGGAAAGGAGCCTTGTATAGATTTTAATACTTTGGCAGGTAAAGTCAAATTTAGGGCTTCAGACTTACTCCAATTTATTTTAAAGTTAGAAAGTGAACCGTAGGTCTTCATTTCCTTTAAAAAATTAGGTATGGATATATGAGGGTTAGTTAAAAAGCAAAAGATGTCGTCTGCGTAGGCTGCAAGCTTATTGTGCATATCCCCTATTGTGATACCCGTAATGTCTGGGTTCATTCTAACAGATTGAAGGAATGGCTCTAGAACAAGGGCAAAAATAAGAGGCGAAAGGGGGGCATCCGTGGCGGGTACCGTTTTTGATATGAAAAGGGTCGGAAAGAATACCATTAACTCTGACCCTTGCAGTGGGTTGTGAATAAATGGCAAGTATGTATGACTGAGCTTTAGGACCAAGTCCAAACTTATCCAGCGTAGCTTTCATAAAGTCCCAGTCCACTCTGTCGAACGCCTTCTCTGCATCAGTAGATAAAAGAAAAGCAGGTAATTTAAGGCGTCCGACAGAGTGGATCAAGGCAAGGGCTCTAGTGGAGTTGTCTCTAGCCTCCCTACCAGGTATAAAACCCACCTGATCTGGGTTGATAAGTTTAGGCAGCAAGGGGCCAAGACGGAGAGCCAGTACCTTAGCAAATAATTTAATATCTCCATTGAGCAAGGAGATGGGTCGATAACTTTGACAAAGATTAGCATATTTTCCCTCTTTGTGTATAACTGAAATATGCGCTCTCAGTGCATCAACAGAGAAGGAGTATTGCTCTGTGATGCAATTAAAGTATTTCTGTAAGGGTGACAGCAAAATTTGGCTATAAGTTTTGTAATAGATAGTTGGCAATCCGTCTGGGCCAGGGGTTTTCCCAGTGGTTTTTTTTTTTAAGGGCCATGTAAATCTCATATTCCATTATTTCTTCATCTAAAAGTTTCTTTTCAACTTGTGACAGTTTCGGCAGATTAATTTTATTAAGGTATGAGATAATTTTACGTTTCCTGTCCATACATAGCTCTGGAGATTCTTCAGATCTAATGTTATAAAGAGAGGAGTAGTATTCCTTAAAGGACTTCCGAGGCCAAAATCTGCCCCCAAAACGTAAAAAAACGTTAACTACCTGCATGACTTTGTAAGGCACGGAGGACGCCGTCCGCGCCCTCCGTGCCGTTCCGCCTGGTTCCCTCTGCTCAATAGACCCCCGAAAGGCTGCGAGGGGTCCGGGTCGGTATCTGCAGCCTGCATAAAGATGGCCGCCGGAGCTGGCCATGGCTGCGAAGTCCACATAGCCGCTACTGCGGCTGCGCAGCTCTAGGGCCAACCCTCCGATCCACGCTGCCTGTTACGTGGATCGGGGGGTTGGCCCTAGAGCTGCGCAACCGCAGTAGCGGCTATGCGGATTGCGCAGCCGTGGCCAGCTCCGGCGGCCATCTTTATGCAGGCTGCAGATACCGACCCGGACCGTGGGGTCGCAGCCTTTCGGGGGGCTATTGAGCAGAGGGGACCAGGCGGAACGGCACGGAGGGCGCGGACAGCGTCCTCCGTGCCTTACAAAGTCATGCAGGTAGTTAACTTTTTTTACGTTTTGGGGGCAGATTTTGGCCCCCAAAGGGTTGCAATATCCTGACTGCAGTTTTACCATCTTGAGATTTAATCTGAGCTATATAGTTTGTTTACGTTCACGTAATGCTCTCGCCAACATATGACCCGACCTATTTCCCCATTCATAATATTTTTATGATACTCTGAGTAGTAGTGATTTGGCTTTAGAGTCAAGATGAGCGTTTAGTTTTGCCTTCATAGTGGTCAGAGCATCATGTTCAGATTGTGAAAATGATTGTTTTAGACGATTTTCCAGCGCTGCGATCTGGGAGATGAGTAAAGTGGAGATAGCCTCAAATTACTTTTTCTTTCTGCTACTAATTTGCATGAATTGGCCACGTATGAACGCCTTATGGGCTTCCCATAGTGTGAAACGTTTAATGTCAGGTTGGTCATTTCTAACAAAGTAATCAGCTAATTTAGTTTTAATGTCTGAAACCACTGCCTGGTCAGAGAGGAGACTCTCGTTTAAACGCCATGAGTCAGGTTTCTTGTAGGGCAGCAGGAGATTAAGGTCAAGTGTGACCGGGGCATGATCTGAGACGGTTATATTATGTATTTTGGCTAAGATGACTCTATGGAGATCTACATGTGCCACAAAAAGTGTGTCAATCCTGGAGTGAGATTTATGTGTCGAAAGAGTAAAAGGTATAATATTTTTCTTGTGGATTTTTAACTCTCCAAGCATCCATTAGTTGGGCGCCATGAAGTAACAGTTTAATCTGTCTGAGCTCTCTATATGAAATAGTTAATTTGTGGGAAGAGGAGTCAAGCTTCTTATCCCAGATCATGTTAAAGTCTCATGCTACCACTACAATACCTTCCTGAAAGGAAATTAGCTTTTTCAAAAAAGCACTTAGGGTTTAAGCATGGTCAGAATTAGGGTGGCCATATATGGTACAATTTTTCTTTTCGATTAGATAATTTAGTTCGATTACTCCGTTAGATCGAATATACAGATTTTTCCAGCATGTCCGATCTGATTTTTCTCGAAAAAACGGGATAATCGTTTGAATTTCTTGATCGAAAAAATAAATATTTTCAACTTTCAGTCGATTCGATCAGTTAGATCGAATAAACGGGATAATCGAACGTTTTTATTGTACCATGTATGGCCACCATTAGGGAGATATACTGATGCTATCGTGATTGTCAAACCCTGGATTTTGCCCTTAACAATCAACCACCTGCCCATAGCATCTGAAACTGAGTCGGCTAGGACAAAGGGGACCCCAGAACGGAAGCCAATTGCTACTCCTTTATTCTTAGTGGAGTTGGAGTTAGAGTAGAACTATTGAGAATACTTTCTGGAGCGGAATCCACTCTTGTCCCCATGAACAAAATGGGTCTCTTGAAGACATGCAACATCTAGTTGTAGTCTATTTAATTTGTGTAGTACTTTGTAACGTTTGCCGGGGGAATTAGCTACTTTAATATTAAAGGAGCCTAGTTTAAGTTTTTGAGTTGCCATTTTAGGTCTTGTAGGATAAAGGTCTCCCTGGTCCTAGCCGATCCCATCTCACGTCCCCCAGCCCCGTTGAAAAGCTAGATAAGGTGTTCCTGCTGCAAACTAAGAGGAAAGAAGAAAAATAAAAAAGAATGAAAGGAAAACAAAACAGAAAAGAGAAAAAACAAGAGAAAAACATCCATATGCAAATGCATGGGTAAATGCAGATAATCAATAACCATAAGCGAGTAAAGCATGTCATTGCGGAGGAAATGTACCAAATGGGTACTGTTCTTATCACAATGTGCGCAGCAGCAGCTAGGCACATTTGTAAGAGTTCCTGTGGAGGCATGTCAGGACAATCGATCATAGAGCAATCAAAGCCGACAGCATGCTTCAGTCTCGGCTGTGAAAAAAGAATATGGATTTGGGTCAGGACCCACTCTGTCCGTCTCTAGAAACAGAGTTCGTAGCATAACAGCATTAAAAAGAAGCGGGAAAATTCAAACTTTTCTTATAAAGAAGGAATGTTCCGAACAGGGAAAAGGCACAGGTTTAGCATATAGAGCTTAACGGGGGGGGGGGGGGGGGGGGGAGGAGCCCTGGGGAAAGAATTGCGGAGATCCCCTTTCAGAGCCATGCTTCTTGTTACTAGGAGAGGACCACTGTTCCATAGGAGAAAAGTCAATCTCAGTCAATTTAGGGCACTAGTCTGGGATCTTTATTATACCCAGGTTTAGTGCTGTGCAGAATTCCGAAAGTTCTTCTGGGAAACGAAGGAAGTGCCTTTTACCCTCATGGCGCACAAGCAAAGGGAAACCCCCATTTGTACAGGATGTTGCGGGATTGAATCGCCTCCAGTACTGGCTTAAGAATTCTTCGTTGTTGTAGTGTCTCAAACGCCAGATCTGGGAAAAGCTTGATTTTGGCCCCATCAAACTCTAGCTCGTTAAGGGCTCTCATTTTACTGAGTAGCTCCTCTTTTTCTGTGAAATAATGCAGCCTGCGTATAACATCCCGTGGAACTGTGTCGGTGCGGGTACCTCACGACTTGAGGGCTCTGTGAACACGATCAATCTGAATATGTGTAGACTCCGGCTTGCCCAGAATTCTGTTAAAGATAGTACGGATCACTGGCGGAAGATCTTCATCTGAGGTAGCCTCAGGCAGGCCCTTCAAATGCACATTATTCAGCCTGTTACGGTTTTCCTGATTTTCCGGTTTGTAAAGTGATTGCCTAATAAGACGACTGTGATCAGATAAGGCTGTAGTGATTTTAGTGATGGCCGTATCATGATAAAGCACTTTTTCCTCCACCGCCTCAACCCTATGACCTATGTGCGCAATGTCTGTTCTGAGGCCTGCTATCTCTGAGCGGATCACAGACTCCATTTTGTGAAATAAATGGTCTAGATCAGCTTTAGACGGGGGCTGAGTCCCGTTCTCACATTCAGGAGAGTCCATTGAGTGTGTAGGGGAGGCGGCAGAATGTGAGGCCTTGCTGCTGGATGCTTTAGATGAGCCCGACGCCATCTTGTCCACGGGAGAACCGGGTGCTTTGTAGGAGCTGAGCGATGTCCGCGGTTGCCGAGCCCTTGGATTTAGTGCCTGGGCATGTTTGTGCTGTGCGGCGGCAGGTATGAAGAGGTGTTAGACCCGATATATCATCCGAGACTGACGGAGCTCACCGCGCTAGCGTCTTTCTGCCACGCCGGTCCGGCCACGCCTCCGGCACTTTTTTCTTATTGACCTGAAGAAGTGGATGATGACTGATATTCGCCATGTAATGCTCATATTGTTTGCTCCACAATCACCCTGCACATGATCAACTTTACTACTGGCAGACATAAAAAAAATATTTATAACCACACCCCATAACAATGCAATAGGCTAAAGGTTTTTTTTTTTTATAGATATACATATGCACAGAAGGAGATACTGGTTGCTTGGAAACAGCAGTTATTTCCCACAATGCAATAATGCTCCCACAGTGTGATGTCAGGACCTAGGGAGGTGTTTCACCACAGTATTAGCCCCAATGATCTATTTGAGAATAGTAAATATTTCTGATGGGAAAGGGGAGCAGGGACAAGGTCCTCCAGCACCCAAGGCTGAGACAACAAAGTGCGCCCCTCCACCCCTCCCACCCCAGCCGTCAAACACTGATTGCTATTAGACTAAGAGGGCCACAGGACCCACAACATCCCCAACACCTTAGTATCTAGTTATCTGGCTTGCAGTCACTGCTATGTATCCCCTTTTCTTATTTCTTTCTGCTTAATGCACAATTAGGAATGACAGCTGAATGAATTGTGCGCCCCCTCCTGCACTGCGCCCTGAGGCTGGAGCCTCTCCAGCCTATGCCTCGGCCCGGCCCTGAAGGGGATACCGGCTACTGATTGGGATAAAGTTCAATCCTTGGTTACAGTTACTCTTTAAGGTACCCATTAACAGTACAAATATTTTCCTCAGATGTGATAATTCGATCAGATTTGTACAATCAAATTGTATGGCAAACCACACAGTATGGAGAAAATTGACATGTAGTGATTCTATGGTCGATTCTATGGTCAGAATTTTGTTGATCGAAATGTTGGATTTTATGATCATATCTGAAGAGAGAGAGTGTCCTAATCGTCCTGTTTATGGGAACAAATGATAGCGTAATTACCTTCTGATTTCTTCTGATCCCGCAAATCTGATCTGAGGAAAACATTGTACTGGTAATGGTTGTGTTAGTACATGGCTGAGGTTGTGCCAGATGCTTTTCTTTCCCTTTGTCAGGAATTACAGTTCTAATGACCAATAGTATACAGGGAGGAGAAAGCAGCTTTCAATAGCAAACATTCCACGCCAAATTCCTAGAAGAGGAAAGAAAGGCACAAGTGTTGACACGGCCTGTGGAATCCACTACAGACTGAAGCTGGGCTTTCTGAAAGGAATATTAAAGAGAAACCGTGACCAAGAATTGAACTTCATCCCAATCAGTAGCTGATACCCCCTTTCCCATGAGAAATCTATTCCTTTTCACAAACGGATCATCAGGGGGCTCTGTAAGCCTAATATTGTGGCGGACCCCCTCCCACAGTGTGATGTCAGCACCAGGGAGCGCCTCTATCTATATATAGGTAAGTATGTGTTTCTCAACCAGAGCTTCGGCTCATGTTCTCTTTAAGGTGGATCCGAGATGAACTTTTACTCATTGCATAAATGTGTTCCTTTCCTATTGTTTATAGGGCATTCCTCAAGCCAAATACTTTTTTGTTTTTGTTTTACTACTCTAATTCCCTATAAACTAAATAAGCCACTCCCACAGGTTTTCAGAGAGCCTTGGCAGTAGCAAGGGCTCATGGGAGCTCAGTCTAGGCAGGAGGAGGAGGAGGTATTACTAGCCATTGATTTCAGAGGCAGAGGGGAGGAGGAGGGGGATTAGTTTTCTTTGCTCAAGATGCAGATAAGCCTGCCTCTGTGTAATGTTTACAAACAACATGGCTGCTGTCATTGTATCACAGGAAGAAATATTCTTATTCTATAAAAGCTGTTTGCAGCTAGATTTGCTGTGTAAACCATCTAAACTTTAGATAAAATATATAGACAAGTTACTTGTTATATTTAGTCTTTCATCTCGGATCCGCTTTAAGTTGGGATTTTTGATTTGTGCGCTCTGAACAGCACTCGGCAATTAACAGTGTCCTGTCTCCATTACACATCTGCTATGGTAGCTCTGCACCCTCTACAGACCCCGCAATGACTCAGAAGAGAGACAATGAAATCATTACATCTGATGATGCTCCGTATTACAGTTTATAAGTCATTATCGCAAGCCTCCGAAAATGTTAATGTTCTCACTTGTTGGAGCAATAATTACAATGCGGCACACACAAGGCAACGTTACACTAACGAATCCAAGACAGATGAGCGTAATTATTCCAGCCAAATGTCACCCCATTCCTTCTCTGCCATCGCGGCCTTGCGTATGATCACACTACACTACTGCTGCTCGCTGGAAGCCTATTATGCATTATATTCCCTGATGCTAAGCACACATTTACTTACTGTCACATAAAGATGGCCCTAGAAGAAATGTACATTTCCTGTGATCAGAGATGGGTGTGGCTTTACTCAAGGGGTGTTACCAGAAATTATAGGGCCCCCTAGCTAAACATTGATGCCCCCCTCCACATTCACAACCCATACCCCCCATCCATCCATGGTCACCTCTATGGACAGGAGACCCATCTTCAAGGGGATTTATTTTAAGTCAATTCTTTTTATTGAAGAAAAATAAGAATAAACAGCCAACCAACACATAACATTGGCAAAGTTTGTACGGCCAGAGAAGGGATAAGAATGAAGCACGGTCAATAAGGGAGAAATGCTGTTTTACAAACATCATCTCGTCATGCTGACCATAATGTCGCTTAAAGGATACCACAACTGACATGTGACATGTTGAGATAGACATGTGTATGTACAGTGCCTAGCACACAAATACCTATGCTGTGTTCCTTTTTTCTTTCTCTGTCTGAAAGAGTTAAATATCAGGTATGTAAGTGGCTGACTCAGTCCTGACTCAGACAGGAAGTGACTACAGTGTGACCCTCCCTGATAAGAAATTCCACCTATAAAATACTTTCCTAGCAGAAAATGGCTTCTGAGAGCAAGAAAGAGATAAAAAGTGGAATTTCTTATCAGTGAGGGTCACTCTGTAGTCACTTCCTGTCTGAGTCAGGACTGAGTCAGCCACTTACATACCTGATATTTAACTCTTTCAGAGAGAGAAAGAAAAAAAGGAACACAGCATAGTTATTTGTGTGCTAGGCACTGTACATAAACATGTCTATCTCATTATGTCACATTTCAGTTGTGGTATCCTTTAAAGTGCAACCGAGAAGTTAGTGGAGGGTAGGTAAGGTCCCAATGGGCCAATGCCAAACAAAACAACTCTAGACAGTTTGGCCTCCTAGAGAGGGCAAGAAGCATAAATATAACCTAAAAATACAGTACCTCTAGGCCAGGGGTGCCCATTAGGTAGATCGCGAAGGCCTTCATGGTAGATCCCGACCCCACTACATTTTCCATTCTGTATATACAAGTGTGCTACTGAAATTGTACATAGGTAGATCACTTTGGCTTGCTAATTTTTGAAAGTAGCTCACAAGCCGAAAAAGTGTGGGAACCTCTGCTCTAAGCTATACATACTGTATACTACCCCTACTTTTTGTATCTTCCAGGGCTGTGGAGTTAGAGTCGGAGTAATTTTGGGTACCTGGAGTCGGAGGTTTCATAAACTGAGGCGTCGGAGTCAGGAGTCAGAGTCAGATGATTTTTGTACCAAATCCACAGCCCTGATAAGTATTAGACTAAGGAGTCGGAGTCGAGGAGTCGGAGCAATTTTGGGTACCCGGAGTCGGAGTTGGAGTCGGTAGTTTCATTAACTGAGGAGTCAGAGTTGGATGATTTTTCTACCAACTACACGGCCTTGGTTTCTTTCACTATTCCTTTAGATTGTAAGCTCACAAGGGCAGGGCTCTCTAACCCTTTTGTGTTTTGGAATTTGCTATACATTCTGATCATCTTTTCAGTTGTGACTGTAATTGCTTCATCTACCAATTCTGTATGACATACCAGCGTTTATATTTTGTGTATACCACTGTCTGTATTATTGTGTGCCTCATGTTTGTCTCTTACTCTGCACAGCACCACAAAAATATGTCGGCACGTTATAAATCAGTAATAATAAATAATACATTATAATACTGTACTCAGGATGTTACACACAGCATAAAGCCACAGATCAACAACCCACATGGGAAACAGGTCTGTGAGAAACGTCACACCTTGTTTTACAGAGCCCACGCTGGCTGTGTGTGTGCGTCACGTGATCTGAACTCGCTAACCCTTATTTCTGCAGAACGCTCACAGTGGATGTGAGTAACTATTAGCGAGAAGTGCCCATTCAGACTGGAGCTGCATCCCTACAATGAGGAAGTGAACCGTTTCCTTTCTGATTCCTACTTCCTGTTCAGCCCTGAAAGTCATTCTGAGGATTTAGACAAGAATTGAATCGGTTCCGTGCTTTCCCCTTGAGACTTGTCAGCTCACAGGCCGAAGAGTCCACAGACAGTGGCTGGAAAGATTGGAAGATACAAGCGATTGTTTGCCTATTCTGGAAGATGCCAAGATCGTTTGCCAGGGGCGTTGCTTGGATCCTAAGAGATTCAGGGAACTTTTGGGCACTCCAGGCAGAGAATGGGTGTGGCCATGCACCAGAATGTGGGTGTGGTCAAGGGAGGAGCCAAATTGAACTTAAAGCGCACCTGAACTCCTCTCTGCTCTAAATGATACGCAACAGCATAATAACCTTTAAACATAAAACATTTCTTTGTTACATCTGATACAAATCCTAAAATAGGTCTGCACAGTTTCCACTTCCTGATTCATGGAAGCAGACATATTGTTTACAGCCTGTGCTTTCAAATCGCCTCATCTGCAAGCTCTGCCATAGGCGGTCATGTGACACAGGAGATCAGACTACAACTTGTGATTAGACACAAATGATTAGGAATTAGAGAGGCTAAACTCTCTACATACATACAGGGTGCATTTCTCTATGTATTCACACTTAAGCAGCGGACTAAGTAGGCCTGCCGAGCAAAATACTGGATGAAGCTCCCTCTCCATAAAAAAAAAAGCAGCACATCACTTAATGTCACTTAAAAATAACTAGGCAGAGTTACCTGGCTTGTGTGCTGGCTGGTTTGGCTTTCTGCTGGGTGGGCTGGCCTGCTGTCAGGTTATCTGGCAGTCCCCCCATAGCATTCCCTGAACTTCTAGTGGACCCCCTTCCATTTTTCCATGGGCCTCTCATTAAGGCACCACAACTCCCAGCATGCCCCCATAAAGGCACTACAGCACTCAGCATACCTCCCATTAATGCATCGAAGCGCCCAGCATGGCACCGCAGCACCCAGTATGCCCGCACAGAGGCACCCAGCATACCCCCAATTGATGCACCACAGCTCCCAGCGTGCCCGCCATTAAGGCACCACAGCTGACTCTGCCTGGGGGACATCTGGGGCACCCTAGAGTAGATCCGGGGCACGTGCCGCTGATCTTTGGGGCTAGCGACGCTCCTGTCGTTTGCTTATTCTGGAAGATACCAATGACCGTTTGCTTATTCTGGGATGTATGGTGTCCAGTCTGCTGTGCAGTCACTAGACTGATTGGTGTTACAGGCAAGAATAAAGTCCTATCATCAAAGAACCTCCCCAGGTTCCATATAATCAGCTTCCCTGTGTAAGGGTAGCGTGGGCTCTCCGCTATTAATAATCTAATTTGCAGGCGGCCCAGAGCAGAGTGTGGGAGGAACTATCGTGAACAATTTTAAAATGTAATATACTGTAATATGTACATCTGTCTCAGATAAAGTGCATTATAAATGACTTATTTTGCAGTCACTTACAGGTAGTGAAAATATGACAGGTGTTGGACTAGTCCATCTCCTCATGGGAGATTCCCAGAGTTCTCTTTATTTTCAAAAGCACAGGATGGTAGTTGCTCCGTCCAACTGCCAGAATAGTGTGCAAATAAGCAGGGAGGCTGTCTGGTATCTTTGTATAGATCCTTTCTAGGAAGTACTTTTGTAAATAATAAAGGTAATGGGAAATGGGCTAGTCCAAAACCTGTTAGATTTTTAGTGGCTTCTACCCCCAGTATGTACAGTATATACACTGTTAATCTGTACCTGTACTGATGGTAAACTAGCTGCAGTGTGTGCTGAACTCTGCTAACCCCAGTATGCACAGTATACTCTGTTAATCTGTACCTGTACTGATGGTAGACTAGCTGGAGTGTGTGCTGATCTCTGCTACCTCCAGTGTGTACAGTATAAGCTGTTATACTGTACCTGTATTGATAGTAAATTAGCTGCAGTTTGTGCTGATCTTTGCTACCCACAGTATGCACAGTATAGGCTGTTACTGTGTCTGTACTGATAGAAAACTGGCTGCAGTGTATGCTGACCTCTGCTAACCCCGGTATGTAGAGTAAAGGTGGCCATACATTAGAAGATTATGGGCAGCTTCGACCAAGAGACAAATTTATCTCTAATCGAATCTGATTAGAGATAAATTTGTCTCTTGGTCGAATCTGCCCATACACTACAGGCCGATTCCTGTCCGATTTCAGCATGAAATCATCAGAGAATCGGCTGAGCCGCCGCGTCCGCCCCGCCGCTGCCCCCAAAATGTATAAATGTATGTAGTGTGTGTGCATTTATACATTACCTGTCCTGTAGCAGCTTCCGCATGGTGTCCGTCTATCTCGCCGGGTAACAGCCGCATACACGCTAATGGCGCATAGCATCTGACGTCAGACACTATGCGCCGCCGGCGTGTATGCGGAACCCGGCGAGATGGACGGAAACCGCTTGGAGGCTGACACCGGACAGGTAATGTATAAATGCACTACACACATTTATACATTGAGGCGGCAGTGGCGGGGGTTTTGTCGTCTCGTGGCTCGTTCGCAATTCGGCCGCAGTACCCTCGCGCACCCGACCAACCAACTTCTGCCCGACATCTTCCAGCATGTGTGATCGACTTCTGTCCCGAAATTGGTCGCTTTGTTGGTCGGTCATGCACTTGGCAACAACAATTTTCATCCAATTCGATTATAATAATCGAATTGGATGGTAGATTGGTTGGTTGGTCGGCTAATGTATGGCCTGCTTATGAGCTGTGTGTCTGTACTGATAATAAACTAGCTGCAGTGCGTCCTGGTCTCTGCTACCCCCAGTATGTACAGTATAAGCGGTTACTCTGTGCCTGCACTGATAGTAAACTAGCTGCAGGGTGTGCTGATCTCTGCTCCCCAAAGTATGTACAGTATAAGCTGTTACTCTGTGCCTGTACTGATAGTAAACTAGCTGCAGTGTGTGATCTCTTCTACCTCCAGTATGTACAGTATAGACTGGTACTCTGTGTCTGCACTGATAGTAAACTAGCTGCAGTGTGTGCTGATCTCTGCTGCTTTCAGTATGTACAGTATAAGCTGTTGCTCTGTGTCTGTACTGATAGTAAATGAGCTGCAGTGTGTGCTGATCTCTGCTGCCCCCGGTATGTAGAGTATGAGCTGTTATGCTGGGCATACACGGATAGATTCTGCGGCTCGCTTAGCCGCCGGATCGACTCCCGCCGCGTACCCACGCGCGCCTGTATCGATTCCCGCTCGTCCCCGGGTATCGAGCGGGGAATCGATCCGGCGGGCAATCGGACCTGTCGCAAATTATCAATCGAGCCATCAGCGGCTCGATTGATAAGAAGAATCTATCCGTGTATGCCCAGCATTACTCTATATCTGTCCTGATTGTAAACTAGCTGCAGAGTGTCTCTGAAGAATGTGCTTCTCACCTGTTCCCCACTGCTTCTACAGGTTTATACTTTCTTTATGTTCTGTTGGTCTGCACCACTGATTATCCCAGTTCAAATCCTATCAGCATTTTACAATACATTCATGAGAGTGTGGATTATGATGCAAGTTTGAGTCACACCCAGTATTTAAAGAGAATCTGTATTGTTAAAATCGCTCAAAAGTAAACATACCAGTGCGTTAGGGGACATCTCCTATTACCCTCTGTCACAATTTCGCCGCTCCTCGCCGCATTAAAAGTGGTTAAAAACAGTTTTAAAAAGTTTGTTTGTAAACAAACAAAATGGCCACCAAAACAGGAAGTAGGTTGATGTACAGTATGTCCACACATAGAAAATACATCCATACACAAGCAGGCTGTATACAGCTTTCCTTTTGAATCTCAAGAGATCATTTGTGTGTTTCTTTCCCCCTGCAGTTCTCATGCACTGAAGTTTCAGGCTGCTCTTTTCTTCTTGCAAACAGCTTTGCCCTTGTTTGTAATTCCTCAGTATGTGAAAGCCCAGCCAGTTCAGAGGACGATTTATCCAGCTGATTAGAGCAGCTTCTCTCTTCTCTCTTATCTAAATAACACACAGGCAGTGTGCATAGAGGGGCCTGGAAGGGGGAGTTCATAGCAGAACCACAACACTGAAGAACTTGGCAGCCTTCCAGACACAGGCCGACAAGTCTGACAGGGGAAAGATACATTGATTTATTACAGAGACTGTCATAGTAGAAAGTGCTGCAGTTAGCCAGAACACATTAGAATAGCTTTTGGAACATGTAGGATGATTAAAAACAGGATGCAATTTTTGTTACGGAGTCTCTTTAAAAACTTAAACCAGTAAGGCCAGTGCACCGAATAACTGATTATTACAAAACCCAACTGCTCCCCCTACAGACATTCATTCATGTGACATTCACGGAATATCATCCTCAATACAAACGCTCAGAAATGGAACCTTCCAATCTTAGCAGAGCCGCTGAGGGGGGCAAGGACCCCCCCCCCCCCCCCCGATTGTGATTGAACAGCTTGAAGCCGATTGTTTTAAGGTGCCCATTGACAGTACAATCTCCCGGAAGATCAGTTGGATCCGATGCCGTTACTGGTGCTGAAGGACGATGAACACTCATTCTATTGATAATTCTGTCAATCCCAATTTCAAAACCGTTCTTCTGCTCTGATTGGATAGCTTATAATTTTCCCCTCAACAATCTTTTCCAATCGATTGCAACAAGCGAATCAGATAATAGATCGTCGGGAAATTGGATCATTAATGGGCACCTTCACAGATCACATAAGTGGCATGACGAATAATTGGCATGGAGGGCTGCTGGGGAATGAGCACAATAGCACAACCTGGTTGCGATGCGATGAAACTGAAAGGCGGTGTTTATAACCACAAGTCGGCAGAGGGCGGGTTAGTGATCTGCAGGAAACCACGGCATGTCTAGCGAGTGGCTGGCAGCTGTCCACTCAGATGTATGTGCAGGGACAGGCACAGCCCGCTACCTGTACCCAATGCTTGTAGCCGTCTGCGAGTGTTCAGCAGCTGACAGGAAACGCGCGGCTGTCAGTTCCCCCGAGTGAGAGAGCCCTGAGGCTTGTGGTCCGACAACGGACAGAGTCTATAGCGTGCCAAATTTATAGGGGCCGGAGAAAGAAAACCTGAATAATTCCCGCAAAGTCATTTGGTACTTATCATATTCTGAGTCTGAGCTATGATTGCCTACAGGACTGGTCCTTAAAGTGGACCTGAACTCTTGCACAGGACAGAAGGAACAGAGAGAAACGCACCCTGTATGTATTTATATACAATAATACAATACATGTAACATTTCTATAGCGCTTTTCTCCCATAGGACTCAAAGCGCTTAGGCTCTCTCAGATTCAGTAATTGGTAGTAGGATGAAGTATTCACACAACAAAAGTTATATTTCTGCAAATGCCAAACTGAACAGGTGGGTTTTCAGTCTGGATTTAAACACATCCAGGGATGGAGCTGTCCTGATCTGCTGAGGTAAGGAGTTCCAAAACGTAGAAGCAGCATGACAGAAGGCTCTGGGACCAAAAGTTTCCAAGTGGACTCTGGGTATGACTAGATTATTAGAACCTGTCGATCTGAGAATGCGGGGATTCTTTCCAGTTCTGACAAGATTTTGTCAGAACTGAAATATACCAGTTTCTGTCAGTTATATATCAGCAGCTGTCAGTTACAACTGAATGTGTAAGGCAATGTCCATGTTTCCCTATGGCTCAAGTGTGCGATATTACAGTTTAACAGTGTGCTGACCAGGAAGCTATTATGGGGTAATGGCCATTTTTAAAATGGAGGACGTAACATTCCATTGATCACAGTGGACAAATGGGACGCAGGAGAGGAGAAAGAGATTGAGGAGTAGACTGCACAGGAGGTAAGTATGACCTGTGTATGGTTATTCTGACTTTTTATTTTCAGTTCAGGTTCTCTTTAACCACTTAACGACCGCCTAACGCCGATAGGCGGCGGCTGGTCGTAAGTGGATTTACATGGATCTGGCTGCTCCATGTCAGTTCACGAAGGGTGTCTCCGTGAACAGCCTGCGAGCCTCCGATCGCGGCTCGCAGGCTAAATGTAAACACGCGGGGAAGAAATCCCCGGTGTTTACGTCGCACGCAGCAGCGCCGTAAAGGAGATCGGCGTTCCCCGGCCTCTGATTGGCCGGGGATCGCCGGCATCTGATAGGCTAAAGCCATCAGAGACGGTGCAGGATGGATCGCCATCCCGTGCTGCCCATGGAAAGGAGGGGAGGGAGGGAAAGAGAGGGAGGCAGAAAATCGCAGTGGAGGGGGGCATTGAGGAGCCACCCCCCCACCCCTGCTCTGCCACACAGTGCGGCGGCGATCAGGGCCCCCCAGCAGGATATCCCCCTAGTGGGGAATAAAGGGGGAGGGGGGGAGTCTGATCGCCCTGCCTGTTATCTGATCTGTGCTGTGGGCTGCAGAGCCCACTCAGCACAGATCAGCCAAAAAGAGCCTGGTCTTTAAGTGGTTAAAGAGACACTGAAGCAAAAAAATAAATCATGATATAATGAATTGGTTGTCTAGTACGGATAATTACTAGAACAATAGTAGCAAAGAAAATATTCTCATATTTTTATTTTCAGTTATATAGTGTTTTTTATAACCTTGCATCATTCTCTAATATTTGCAGTTTACACACTACTCAGCATTGTAAATGATCTTACAGAGCAGGCCAGTGAACTTTTGAACTGTCCTCTGCAGACAAAAATAAAATACAGCGACTGACAGTTGAGATAACAAGCTTCAGAAGACAAAGCGCTCTGCCGCGCTCTGCCACTTTGAAAGTCGTGGAGCTCAATGGCTCTGTTGCATAGATAATAACTGGAGTTTAACTCTCCCTGTACTGGAAACAAATATTAGACTCATATCTGTGCTCCTAATGTTTTATTTCTTAGCTGTACTACACATACAAATCATTATATCGTAATTTTTTTTTTTGCTTCAGTGTCTCTTTAAATATCCAGCATGTCAGATTATGGTCCGCCTCAGTTGAGAACCGTCTAGCACTCAGGTGCTCTCCTTGATGAGCCACACCTTTCATAATTCAGTTCCATCAATTAATATGAGCTGTGTTAAAAATATGTGAAGACCTCGGCCTTCGAGAACTGAAGTCTAGCGAATATTGGTGCTGAGAAGATCAGGCTGAGATTACAAAGCTAAAAGGAACCTTAAAGTGAGTGTCCAAGCAACGTAAAAAAAAAAAGATCCACTTACCTGGGGCTTCCTCCAGCCCGTGGCAGCCGTCATGTGCCCCCGCCACAGCTCCTGCGTCTCCCGGTCCTCTTAGCCACTGGGGCCGACCTCGCCAGGTCGGGTTCCGGGTCGGCCTCTTCTGCGCTCCACGGCACGGGTCACGTGGTCCGGCTGACCTCATCAGGACGGTACTGCGCAGGCGCAGTAGTTCTGTGCCTGCGCAGTACCGTCCTGATGACGTCCGCCGGGCCACATGACCCGCGCCGTGGAGCGCAGAAGAGGCCAACCCAGAACCTGACCTGGCGAGGTCGGGTTCTGCAGCGGAGAAGACTGGGAGCCTCCGGAGCTGCGGCGAGGGCACAGGATGGCTGCCACGGGCTGGAGGAAGCCCCAGGTAAGTGGATCCTTTTTTTTTTTTTTACGTTGCTTGGATGTTTCCTTTAACCCTGGCACCTAAAGAAAGTTTCACTTACCTGGGGCTTCCCCAAGCCCCCTGCAGCCGTCCTGTGCCCCCGCCACTCCTCGAGTGTCCTCCAGTCCCCGATGCGCGTTAGAGGGAGTCGGCCCTGGCCACGCGTATTCTTTTCCGCATTGCCGGCATCAAGTGCTTCCTGTGTACTGCACCTGCGCTGGACGCGGTTGATGGCGGCAAGGCAGACAAGAATACGCGTGGCTGAGGGCCGACCGGAGGACACTTGAGGAGCGGCGAGGGCACAGGATGGCTGCAGGGGGCTTGGGGAAGCCCCAGGTAAGTGAAACTTTCTTTTGGTGCCAGGGTTAAGGTTCCCTTAAGTATGTATAGTTCTCGTAAGCAGTTGGGTGGCCTGGTGCAAGCATCTGTTCATTGCATTGAGGGGAACTACCTTCATTTAAAGTGGACTATGGATATCACTATCTAACAAGACTTAAATTATTATTCTAGCATTTTATTATTATTATTATTATTATTATCGGATTATTATTCTAGCATCTTTTTAGCTTACAATGTAGAGACAAATTCTTTCTTTGTTTCTGTTTTGTTTTGTTGTTATGATATTATGTTGTTGTTATTCTATTAAAGTCAAAAATGTGGTATTATTCCTCCGCTAAGTAATATGATTTATTGCAATGATATGATCAATGCCACAATAAAATATTTTGAAAACAAAATAAAGTGGAACCGAACTCTTGCACAGCACACATTGAAAAATCTTTCTTCCACATATGGTTGCTGAAGAAGTTCACTTCTCTGTGTTCTGTGTTTTTTTAGGTTGTTTAGAACAACCTGTCTAATTAGTTCTTATCAGCAGCTGTAAATAGACTGCAATAGAATTACCAGTGTCCTATATTGTTGGTGCCGGGTCCACTTTACTCAAAGTAGAACTAAACTCAGGTGTGTGTGTGTGTGTGTGTGTGTGTGTGTGTGTGTGTGTGTGTGTGTGTGTGTGTGTGTGTGTGTGTGTGTGTGTGTGTGTGTGTGTGTGTGTGTGTGTGTGTGTGTGTGTGTGTGTGTGTGGGGGGGGGGGATCTTCAATATCATTTACTAAAAAAAAAGCCCCTAAAGTTTTACTTTTCAAGGGAGCACTGAAAGGGTTAAGCCTCAGTGTTCTCCTGCAGTCTATTTAAAGCTGCTGATAAGAACTAATTAGACAGGTTGTTCTAAACAACCTAAAAAAACACACAACACAGAGAAGTGAACTTCTTCAGCAACCATATGTGGAATAAAGATTTTTCCCATAGTCGCTTCAGTATCCCCCCACTGTGCCACCTCTGTCCACCGGCGCCTTCAGTACCCCCCTCTGTCCCTCCACTGTGCCACCTCTGTCCTCCTGTGCCTCCAGTGACCCCCTCTGTGTCACCTCTGTCCTCCTGTGCCTCCATTGTCCCCCACTATGTCACCTCAGTCCCCCGGCGCCTTCAGTACCCCCCTCTGTCCCTCCACTGTGCCACCTCTGTCCTCCTGTGCCTCCAGTGACCCCCTCTGTGTCACCTTTGTCCTCCTGTGCCTCCATTGTCCCCCACTATGTCACCTCTGTCCCCCGGCGCCTTCAGTACCCCCTCTGTTCCTCCACTGTGTCACCTCCGTCCTCCTGTGCCTCCACTGACCCCCTCTGTGTCACCTCTGTCCCCCGGCGCCTTCAGTACCTAACTCTGTCCCTCCACTGTGTCACCTCTGTCCTCCTGTGCCTCCAGTGACCCCCTCTGTCCTCCTGTGCCTCCAGAGTCCCCCACTGTGTCACCTCTGTCCCCCGGCGCCTTCAGTGCCCCCCTTTGTCCCTCCACTGTGTCACCTCTGTCCTCCTGTGCCTCCAGTGTCCCCCTCTATGTCACCTCTGGTCCCCCATGCCTTCAGTGACCCCCTCTGTGTCACCTCTGGTCCCCCATGCCTGCAGTGACCCCCTTTGTGTCACCTCTGTCCCCTGTGCCTCCAGTTTCACCCTCTATCTCCCTGCCCCCTCAGTGTACTGTATCAAAATGACACGTTAGCGCGTTAAAAAACATTTTTCTTAGATTTTTTTTTAAATTGATTTTCTCAAAAACTACAAGGTCTTTGTGAACATTTTTACATTTTCATTTTCGGCAGGTCGTTTGTAAAACGGGGACTACCTGTGATCAAAAATCATTCCCAGCATGCTGAGATGCTTTGTGACGTTCCAGTGAATGAGGAATTAGAAGAATTTCCCCTGAACTTGGAAAGTCCCTGGGTAAAGCCACCCCACCGAGCTGCTAAAACATCCTCATCAATTATTCCTAATTATTCACAGACAGACCCAGTTCCATCTCATAAGAGAGAGTCACCCGGGCTGAACTCACCAGGCGACACGGGAGCCCGCCACAAGCCTACCTTGTTCCTCAAGGATTCCATTCGGGATCTTCTTGTCCCCAGAGCTGACGTCCGCTTTACGGCTCTTCCTGGACCTTAAAAAGTAGAAAGAACGGCCTCTTAGCATGATAGCCGCACCATACGCTCCTTCCAATAGAGCAAATACAGGAAGCTGGTGTCTGATATAGTTAAGTTCCTGTTGCACTCACACACATTAACACTTTGCTGTTTGAAGAGGGTGATACACACACACACCTTCCTGTTCTTTGCCCGCAGATCATGTGACCTGTCACTTGGTCAGTCACAGATACTGATGCCCCTAGCAATTGAGGGGGAGGAGGAAAGGGGGGGCTGCACAATCAATGCTGCAATGCTGGAGGGGTAGTCTAGTGCTGCAATCTACATCACACCTCTGTGAGCTGCCTGCAGACTTCCTGAAGCTCTTCACACCTTTGCTCAGTTCTAACAGATGCCAAAGGCAATGGCCTCAATTCTGGCAGCTGTGTGAGGTAAACATTTTTTTTGTAGGTAAAATACCTCATGAGGTGTTTTCCTCTTTTTTTTTGCAATTCTGAAAGATTTTTCTCCATTCCTGAACATGAGGTAAAACATGAGGTAAATGCATAAAGTGAGGTAAAACATGAGGTAAATGCATAAAGTGAGGTAAAACATGAGGTATTTCAGTGGTAAGTATGCAGTAAATGAATGATTGTAGTCTTTAAGGCCCCATTCACACCAGAGCGTTTTGCCGGCGATTTCGGCAAAGCTAGCGCTTTAAAACCCTATGGGCCCGTTCTTACTTGGGCAATTTGCATTAATCGTCGGCGATTAACGCAAATCGCCAAATGCAAACCCTGCACCATTTTTTGGCGATTTCCCGGCAATCGCGTTTCAGTGCTATAGAAGCGCTAAACGCGTTCGCGGGAAAATCGCTGCAGTGTTCAGTGATTTTTCCGCTGAAAAATTGCGCTTTCAATTATGAATGGGGCCTGATTGTCTTCCATAAGTTAGGATAGTCTTTGGAAGATGTTTTTTTTTTGAGGGGGAAAGGTGGATTTGATTATGTAGCAACCTATGAAAAGTATTCAGGCTTCCCTTATATAAAAAAAAATATTCAGTAAATATTTGGAGTTTTACTTCTACTATTCTTTGCTATTACACAGCCTGAATAGGAACTCCACTAAAAACTGCAAAATGCATACAAATTGACTTTACCTCCAGGTACAGGCAGGCCTTAGGCCCCGTTCACATATGAGCGTTTTGCCGGCGATTTCGGCAAAACGCTCAAGCGCTAGCGCTTTTTAAAGCGCTAGTGCCATAAAAACCTATGGGCCCGTTCTCACTTGGGCGGTTTGCATTAATCGCCGGCGATTAACGCAAATCGCCAAACGCAAATGTGTATCCTGCACCGTTTTCAGGCGATCACGTTTAATGCTATAGAATTGCAAATCGCGATCGCGAAAAATCGCCAAGTGTGCATATCAATTTTTTTTCGCGTTAATCGCCAGAGCAAAACACTAGCAAAAGTCTATGGACTCATGTTACCATGGGGATCGCACACTGCGTCCAAACTGACAGCACAGCACTGACTGACAGCACAGCACAGCACTGACTCACAGCACAGCACTGACAGCACAGCACTGACTGACAGCATAGCACAGCACTGACTGACAGCACAGCACTGACAGCACAGCACTGACTGACAGCATAGCACAGCACTGACTGACAGCACAGCACAGCAATGACAGCACAGCACTGACTGACAACACAGCACTGACAGCACAGCACTGCACTTACTGACAGCACAGCACAGCACTGACTGACAGCACAGCACAACACTGACTGACAGCACAGCACGGACTGACAGCACAGCACTGACTCACAGCACAGCACAGCACTGACTGACAGCACAGCACAACACTGACTGACAGCACAGCACTGACTGACAGCACAGCACTGACTCACAGCACAGCACTGACTGACAGCACAACACTGACTGACAGCACAGCACAGCACTGACTGACAGCACAGCACTGACTGACAGCACAGTAATAACTGACAGCACAGCACTGACTGACAGCACAACACTGACTGACAGCACAGCACTGACAGCACAGCACAGCACTGACTGACAGCACAGCACTGACTGACAGCACAGCACTGACTGACAGCAGAGCACAGCACTGACTGACAACACAGCACTGACAGCACAGCACTGCACTTACTGACAGCACAGCACTGACTGACAGCACAGTACAGCACTGACTGACAGCACAGCACTGACTGACAGCACAACACTGACTGACAGCACAGCACTGACTGACAGCACAGCACTGACTGACAGCACTCACAGCACTGACTGACAGCACAGCACAGCACTGACTGACAGCACTGCACAACACTGACTGACAGCACAGCACGGACTGACAGCACAGCACTGACTCACAGCACAGCACTGACTGACAGCACAGCACAACACTGACTGACAGCACAGCACTGACTCACAGCACAGCACATCACTGACTGACAGCACAACACTGACTGACAGCACAGCACTGACTGACAGCACAGCACTGACAGCACTGACTGACAGCACAGCACTGACTGACAACACAGCACTGACAGCACAGCACTGCACTTACTGACAGCACAGCACTGACTGACAGCACAGTACAGCACTGACTGACAGCACAGCACTGACTGACAGCACAGCACAACACTGACTGACAGCACAGCACTGACTGACAGCACAGCACTGACAGCACTGACTGACAGCACAGCACTGACTGACAACACAGCACTGACAGCACAGCACTGCACTTACTGACAGCACAGCACTGACTGCACAGCACAGCACTGACTGACAGCACAGCACTGACTGACAGCACAGCACAGCACTGACTGACAGCACAGCACTGACTGACAGCACAGCACAGCACTGACAGCACAGCACTGACTGACAGCACAGCACTGACAGCACAGCACAGCACTGACTGACAGCACAGCACTGACAGCACAGCACAACACTGACTGACAGCACAGCACTGACTGACAGCACAGCACAGCACTGACTGAGAGCACAGCACTGACTCACAGCACAGCACAGCACTGACTGACAGCACAGCACTGACTGACAGCACAGCACAGCACTGACTGACAGCACAGCACAACACTGACTGACAGCACAGCACTGACTGACAGCACTCACAGCACTGACTGACAGCACAGCACAGCACTGACTGACAGCACTGCACAACACTGACTGACAGCACAGCACGGACTGACAGCACAGCACTGACTCACAGCACAGCACTGACTGACAGCACAGCACAACACTGACTGACAGCACAGCACTGACTCACAGCACAGCACATCACTGACTGACAGCACAACACTGACTGACAGCACAGCACTGACTGACAGCACAGCACTGACAGCACTGACTGACAGCACAGCACTGACTGACAACACAGCACTGACAGCACAGCACTGCACTTACTGACAGCACAGCACTGACTGACAGCACAGTACAGCACTGACTGACAGCACAGCACTGACTGACAGCACAGCACAACACTGACTGACAGCACAGCACTGACTGACAGCACAGCACTGACAGCACTGACTGACAGCACAGCACTGACTGACAACACAGCACTGACAGCACAGCACTGCACTTACTGACAGCACAGCACTGACTGCACAGCACAGCACTGACTGACAGCACAGCACTGACTGACAGCACAGCACAGCACTGACTGACAGCACAGCACTGACTGACAGCACAGCACAGCACTGACAGCACAGCACTGACTGACAGCACAGCACTGACAGCACAGCACAGCACTGACTGACAGCACAGCACTGACAGCACAGCACAACACTGACTGACAGCACAGCACTGACTGACAGCACAGCACAGCACTGACTGAGAGCACAGCACTGACTCACAGCACAGCACAGCACTGACTGACAGCACAGCACTGACTGACAGCACAGCACAGCACTGACTGACAGCACAGCACAACACTGACTGACAGCACAGCACTGACTGACAGCACAGCACTGACAGCACAGCACAACACTGAGGCCTGGTGCACACCAAAACCCGCTAGCAGATCCGCAAAATGCTAGCAGATTTTGAAACGCTTTTTCTTCTTTTTCTGCAGCGTTTCAGCTAGCGTTTTGCGGTTTTGTCTAGCGGTTTTGGTGTAGTAGATTTCATGTATTGTTACAGTAAAGCTGTTACTGAACAGCTACTGTAACAAAAAACGCCTGGCAAACCGCTCTGAAGTGCCGTTTTTCAGAGCGGTTTGCGGTTTTCCTATACTTAACATTGAGGCAGAAACGCATCCGCAATCCAAAATCTGCAGCAGCCCGGGAGTATGCGTTTCTGCAAAACGCCTCCCGCTCTGGTGTGCTCCAGCCCATTGAAATACATTACCCAAGCAGATCCGCACCCGCAAGCAGATCGCAAACCGCAGCGGAAACGTTCCGGTGTGCACTAGGCCTGACTGAGAGCACAGCACATATGGGCCTTATGAGCGTTAACAGGGGCTCAGGGCAGGACGAGTGGAGCTCTCATCATTACCAATTAGCAGGCATAAGGTCGTAGTGCTACTCTGATAAGGCACGCCAACTCTGATTAGGCATGTTAACTCTGATAAGGCATGCTATTTGTTATAGTGAATCAACCACCTAGTGTGAATAAGCCCTAGCTCCCTACTGTTCCTTTTTCAGAGGGACAGTCCCTCTTTAGGAACCAGATCCCTCTGTCCCTCTGTCTTCCTCATTTGTCCCTCTTTCAGGACTGATGTACCGATTTATGAAAATATATGTATTTTTTCTACTGAAAAATGTGTTTAATTGGCTCCAAGCTTAATTCCCATCCTTTAAACTGCTATATTACTTAATTTCAAATGTTACTATGAAGAAAAATGAGCAATGATAGAAAGGACCAGTGTGGTTTGAATTCTAAAATGACATCTTTTGCGTATGAATTTTTAGTAGTAGGCGTGGCTAGGGCTTTGACGGGGGCGTGGTTAGGGGTGTGGCAGAGGAGTGTCTTAAACGTGTCCCTATTTCTCATCGCAAAAAGTTGTATGTTTTCTGCAATGGTGATAAAATACACGCCTAAAGTGGCGCAGAAGTGAAAACCGGACAAATAACCGGAGGGTAATTCCTGTGGTTTTACAAGTAAATGAAGCGCGTGTTACATTTGCCAGTGCTGCCTGTTTTGTTTCACACACCCATACTACGTAAGGTGTCGAAACACCATGTGACGGGCTGTGGATTCTCCTGAGGGTCAGCAGAAAGCTTCCCCTCAACTTGTCCAAGGATGATCTCTGCTCTTCCCTCTTCTTGTTGTTCTGCTCAAATGCCCACCCAGACATGGCCAGCTACTGGATAACAACTCAGGCTATCATATGTGCCAACATGCTATGTGAATGCTTGTGATATCTCATGGTCAGTTAGCAGAAAGCTTCTCCTCAACTTGTCCCAGGAACAACCCTTGATATACTTTCCCCTCATTGTTTAGCTCAAATGTCCGCCCACTCACACAAGTTCAGCTATTGGATAGAAACTCAGGCTATCATATGTAAGCACCAACACACAGTATGGATGGCTGTGATTGTCTCCTGATGGTTAGTTATCCGAAAACCTCTCCTCAACTTTCGCTGGGAACACCACTTCATATTTCTCCTCATTGTTCTGCTCGAATACCAGCCCATTAAGACAAGGTCAGCTATTGGATCGCAACTCAGGCTATGGTATGTAAGCGCCAACACACTGGGGTTGATTCACTATAACAAATCGTGTGCCTTATCAGAATTAACATGCCTTATCAGTTAACAGGCATTATCAGAGTTAAGGTCCGTACACACGCCGGACTTTAGGCAACGACGGGTCCGTCGTTGCCTCCCGCTGGGTGGGCGTGCCAGCGACAGTCCAGCGTGTGTACGCTCTGTCGTCAGACTAATACGGCTGTTTCTGAGCGATCCGCCGGGCGGATCGCTCAGAAACAGCCGTATCAGTCTGTCGACAGAGCGTACACACGCCGGACTGTCGCTGGCACGCCCACCCAGCGGGAGGCAACGACGGACCCGTCGTTGCCTAAAGTCCGGCGTGTGTACGGACCTTTAGCCTGCTTTATCAGAGTAGCAAAGCAAGTGCTACAAACTTATGCCTGCTAATTGGCAATGATAAGAGCTTCACTTGTCCTGCCCTGAGCCCCTGCGGGTCCAATCACTTTAGAGGACATTATCCCCGCACTCTGATTAGCCAAAGAGGCTGCCTGTTACTTGGCATGTAACTTGACAGGCAGCCTATTGGGCCAATCAGAGTGCGGGGATAATGTCCTTTAAAGTGATTGGACCCGCAGAGGCTCAGGGCTCTCACCATTGCCAATTAGCAGGCATAAGCTCCAAGCGCTCGCTGTGCTACTCTGATAAGGCATGTTAACTCTGATAAGGCATGCTATTTGTTATAGTGAATCAACTCCACTGTGTGAATGGCTGTGATATCTCCTGATGGTTTGTTAGCAGAAAGCTTCTCCTAAACTTGTCCTTGGAACACCCCTTGATATTCTTTCTCCGTATGGTTCAGCTAAAATACCAGCCCACCCACCCACATAGCAATTTTACAGCTATGTTTGCAGCGTTGTACGACCCAGAAATCACCAGCTTACTCAAAATCCCCTGCTGAATCTGGAAACTTAATTTACTAATCGCAATCACTAGTTTTAAAACAAAATCAAAACAAACAATACCGGGAAACATTGCTGAAATCGCATTACAAAACGCTAGCAAAAACGCTGTGCCAATTGTGGCTGGGATTAGCAAATTGCAGAAGGCCCCAAGCTCAGGAGGTGAGTATAGGGGTATTATGGATTATGGAGGTTCACAGTTTTGAATGGTGGCGTAGTGGTTAGCGCTCTCGCCTTGCAGCGCTGGGTCCCCGGTTCGAATCCCAGCCAGGGCACTAGCTGCAAGGAGTTTGTATGTTCTCCCCGTGTCTGCGTGGGTTTCCTCTGGGTACTCTGGTTTCCTCCCACATCCCAAAAACTTACAGATAAGTTAATTGGCTTCCCCCTAAATTGGCCCTAGACTACAATAAATACACTACAGGATACATACATAGAAATACAACTATGGTAGGGATTAGATTGTGAGCTCCTCTGAGGGACAGTTATGCTGGGCATACACGGATGCAATTATGCGCCGCTGGCTCGATCCCGGCTCGTCCCCGCTGGCGCTTCTTATCCTTTGCTCGTTTTTGTCCCATTGTCCGCCCGCAGGGATCGAGCGCAGTATCGATCCGGCGGGGTATGGGACACGTCGGAAATTATCAATCGAGCCATCAGTGGCTCGATTGATAAGAAGCCATCCATCCGTGTACGCCCAGCATTAGTGACAAGACTATATACTCTATACAGCGCTGCGTAAGATGTCGGCGCTATATAAATACTAAATAATAATAATTGGGGGAGGGGGAATAATCAAGTTCTGAAAATCTGGCAAGGCGGTGGGAATCCTTTCAAATAAAATTATATATATTGTAACATACCCAAACATTTCAATAAACATTTTTGAATAAAACTGGCCAGGAGTAGGCGTGGCCGGTGTTTCCGGATATTACCTGAGCAGGTAGCCGGCCAGGATGATGAGTGCGAAGCAGACCAGGAGCGGGACCAGCACAGACGTCAGTAAGGAGGAGGTGTCGCTCCCAGGGGGCTCTGTGGGATCGGCTAGAAAAAGAAAGTTGGCGTCAGTTAAGTGAGAACTCCGAGCAATAAGGAAAGTATTCACTGAATTGCTTATGCCATTAAAGTGGACCTGAACTCTTGCACAGGACAGAAGGAAAGCATAGAGAAATGCACCCTGTATGTATTTAGAGAGTTTAGCCTGTGTAATTCCCTCTCAACTGTGACCAATCACCACTGTAATTTGATCTCTCAGCTGTGTGAGCTCAGCAATCTCCTCTGCAACGGCAGAGCAGCTAATTTGTAAACACAGGAAAAGCAGGAAGTAGACACGGTGCATATTTATTGCAGGATTTGTATCAGCTGTAACAAAGAAATGTTTTTCTATAAAGGTTATTATGCTGTTGCTTACATGTTAGAGCAAAGAGGAAGCTCTGAGTTTAAAGGATAAGCATAACTATGAAGTACTTCTATGCTATCAGATGCCCATAGAACCCTACAATACAGCTGCTCTGTCCAACCACTAGGGGGCGCAGTGATGTAAACATGGCTGCCGGAAAGTCTTTTGGGTGGAGGAGGTGATAGGAGGGCAACTGATATTTACATATACAGTAAAGTGAAGTAGTTAACAGGGGCTCAACCAATGGCAATCTCAACCAAACAGCACTTGGGGGAAGGGGGAGGGGGGTGTTCCTCTCTCACTCAGGGCCTGAGCCCACTAACGCAGTTGTGTGCAGTTGTGTCCGCTTTTCAGCACCACATCAATGTTACAGATGCTGAGAAGCGGACACAACAGCGTACAACTACGTTAGTGGGCTCAGGGGACACGATACTTCCCACAACTCCGAGTCAGTGTTGCCAACTCATCCTTTTAAATGCAGACGCTTATGAATTATACATGTCTTGTGGCTAGTTAGATGCAGTTTAGGCACTGGTCATGCGTGAGAAGCCCCAGAACCTGTATAACTTAGATGTGTCAGTATTTAAAGGCATGAGTTGGCAACCCTGCGTCCGAGCGCTTGTCCTTTTCACGTCTTGCAGCTGTAGACTGCTCTGCTGCAGACATTACTGCAGCCAGAGAGATCAGTGGGGCTGCCAGGCAACTGGTATTGTTTACAAGGAAATAAACATGGGAGCCTACTTATCCTTCTCCCTTCAGGTGTCTTATAAGTATTTGAATCAGGAAGGCAGTCAGGGAATTAGCATATTTTTTAGAGGAAATAAATGTTAGCTTCTGTATCTCTTTTCTCTGCAGGATCACTTTATGGGCCCATTTCCACTACCGCGGAAACCGGGTCGAATCCACAGAGTTTCCCCGCATGCCATAGGAAATAATGGTAGAAACATGTATCCAGGAGCACCCACTCAGCGCTCAAAAGGTTTAATGTGTGTGCCCAGATCCTCACCCTTGTACCATAGGGTCAAAGTAACTGCAGTCCAAAAAGGATCGGCACCACACAATATATGTATTAATAGCTCTTAAACATTTATTGCATATTATAAATAATTGACAGGCAGTTTCGGCCTAGATGGCCTTTCTCAAGTTGCCAAAAAGTGTCAAATGCACAAACACACACAACACCACCATTAATATATCCCAAACTCCACCCATAAGGCGGACCACCATGATGTGTGCAAATGGGGAGGTGAATTACGAGCGGACCTGATGGGAGACTAACATAATTTCAAAAACTACAACAGAAGTATACAACATATACGCTGACCAATCAGGGATCGCATGGCGCCGGCATTGCCCTCAGTTTTCGCACGAGAGGCAGCGAATCCCATAGCCGTGCATGGCACGGCTTCTGGGATTCGTCTGAAGGGCCGCCGCGCGTTTCTCAGCCGCGCGCGGTGGCTAGTGGAATTGGGCCCTAAAGCGAAACTGAAGTATAAAAAAAGAAAAAGCGTTTCACTTACTTGCGTCTTCTGCCACCCCCTGCAACCGTCCTGTGCCCGCAAAGTTAGACAACGATCCTCTAGTCCCCCACCACGGCTCCGTTTTTTCACCGCTGACTTACCGCCGATGTTCATCACTGCACTCGCATTCTTGTTCGTGCTCCCATCGCCGGGAGCATCCTGTGCAGGCGCAGTACAAGAAAATCTCTAATGTGCTTGCGCAGGACGCGCCTGAAGACAGGAGTTCACGGCGACTGCAAAAGTGAAAGTGAGCCGCGGCGGGGGTAACAGAGGATTGTTTGGTAACGTCGCGGGCACAGGGCAACTACAGGGGGCTGGCAGAAGCCCCAGCTAAGTGAAACTTTTTTGTAATACTTCAGGTTTCCTTACACTGGGACCCTTGTGTTTCTGGGACCCAATACATCTGCTGTGTGTATTGCTACATTTCAACCTCCTATTATTATTATTAAATTATACAGCACCATCATTTTCAGTAGCATTATACAAAATAATTATAAAGCATGAGTGTGTAAAACAATGGCAGAGTACAGTATAAATATAACAGTTACTGCAGACAATTGCCCAACAAATATGCAGTGTTTACAAAAAAGAAAGCTATTGGGAAGTGTAAAAGAATACAGAAGGAAACACAAGGTAGGGTAGTGATTAGTGAACAAGGTGTATATCGCTTGTCTGTGAGTTCCACATTCTGCCGGAGATAGACCTAGTTCAGAATCAGAATCAGAATCATCAGAATCATTTTATTTATCGCCAAGCACGACTTGGTCGTGCCCGGAATTGGGCTTGGCACAAGCAGGTACAGAAAAAAGAACAGGCAACAGAGATAACAGAAAGCATACATCAAGCATAATGTAGTACAGTGGTGGTACACAACAGAGAAAAACCTTGTAGTACAGTGGTGATACACAACAGAGTAGTACAGTGGTGATACACAACAGCGAAAAACCTTGTTCGCAGTAAATATGTAGATCTGCTGTGCAGACATGCTTAAGGGACGGTTCTGGTTAGTTGAGGGAGAACGGTTCTGGCTAGTTGAAGACTAGGCTGATGGGAGGATGGTGCGGTGGTGGAGGGGGGTGGGAGTGAGTCTAGAGAGTTCAGTGATTTGACCGCTGAGGGGAAGAAACTGTTCCTGTGTCTTGAGGTCCTGGTGTAGATGGACCGATACCTCTGGCCCGAACGGAGCCGACTGAAGAAGCGAGAGCCTGGGTGTCAGGGAGTGTCCTCAGTAAAAGGACAACTGAACTGAATGATAAATAAAAACCGACACTATATTAGTGTGTGGAGAGGTGTGCAGACTCTTTCTGCCCTCCTGTGTGCCAGCGCCCCCCTTTGTTTCTCTCTAAAAGCCTCCATTTTGGTCCCTTAAAGGACAACTGAAGCGAGAGGGATATGGAAGCTTCATATTTATTTACTTTTAAACAGTACCAGTTGCCTGGCTGTCCTGTTGATCCTCTGCCTCTAATAGAAGGTACAGATCCCCTGCGACATAGAAAGAGAACCTGACATACTGCACGTGTGCAGCCATGTATTTCTAGGTCAAAGGGCATCGACTGTGCCGACTTAACCACTTCAGCCTACAGTGTTGTTCACCTTATGCATTTGAACAAGTTTCACCTCCCATTCATTCGGCAATAACTTTATCACTACTTATCACAATGAAATGATCTATATCTTTTTTTTACGCCATCATTTAGACTTTGTTTAGGTGGTACATTTTGCTAAGAACTATTTTATTCTAAATCCATTTTAACAGGAAGATTAAGAAAGAAATGGTAAAAATGCATTATTTCTCAGTTTTTGGCAATTATAGTTTGAAATTAATACATGCTACCGTACTTAAAACTCATTTATTTTATTTGCCCATTTGTCCTGGTTATTACACCGTTTAAATTATGTCCCTATCACAATTTATGGCGCTGATATTTTATTTGGAAATAAAGGTGCATTTTTTTAATTTGCGTCCATCACTATTTACAAGCTTATAATTTAAAAAATGATATGAATATACTCTCTTGACATGCATATTCAAAAAGTTCAAACCCTTAGATTTTTTTTTTTTATTAAAACATTTATTTGGGTAATTTTTGGTGTGGGAGGTAAACAGCTAATTTTAAATGTAATATAATGTATTTATTTAATAAAAAATGTATGTGGCTGTAGTTTTACTATTTGGCCACAAGATGGCCACAGTCAAATAGTCCTGAACGATCTTGCTTCCAAGAAGCCTTAGGAGGACGGGAAACTTTTTTTTTCAACAGAAAGACTGCGGCCTTTGATAAGAGGCCATCGTTTTTTCTGCGGGGGACTTAGATCAATGAATGGGAACTATATTCCCATTCATTGATCTCTAGGCTAACGACAGGAGCACACGCGGGAGCACAGCGCAGTGGCAGCAGCAGAGTCTATCTAGACGGATATATCCATCCAGATAGACTTAAAGTGGACCCAAACTAAAAATACAATATTTCATAAATAAAATCTATTTTCTAAATTATAATACTAAATAGCAGCCATTTTTCAGCTGCATGATGACAAATATAAAATATTTTACATTTATTGGAGGAACCCCTCCCTTCCTTTCATATTGCCGGCCAATAATCCGGCAAACTGGTGAAGTAGATGGTGTCCAGCAAAGCAAGATTTGCTAATGGCTGCCACCTGAATAACCCTAGTTATGGAAAGAGAAGGGTGAAAAGCATGCACTGAAATGCTCATAGGCTTGAAGGAGTGTTTATTTATCTTTGTATGTGTCAGAGTGGTGCAACTAAATATTTTGAATTAAACATTTTTTTGGTTTCGCTTTAAGGACAACTGAAATGAGAGGTATATGGAGGCGGCCATAATTATTTCCTTTTTCAGGACAACCAAGGTGACATGTGATAGACATGTGTATGTACAGTGGCTAGCACATAAATAACTAGGCTGTGCTCCTTTTTTTTTCTTTATCTGCCTGAAAGAGTTAAACATTATGTATGCAAGAGACAGTTTCTATCTGTTTCGGGACCAGGTCGGACTGGGTCAGACTATAGCACAACCCTACCTGATAAGTAATTACAGCCATAAAACACTTTCCTGTCAGTAAATGGCTTCCTGGAGCAGGAAAGAGCTAGAAAGGGTCAATAATTCATAGATTTGAGCTCTAGTATACTTCAATGAAGGTGTATTTGAGCAAAGACAATGAAACAGTCAAAACTCAAACTAGATTTAAATATAAAATAAAACTGTGGTATATCTAAAACAAAGTCATTTTTAGGGGAAGGAGGATAGATACAATTGTTTTTCTCATAAGTTTATTTTCACCTTGGATATCTTTTAAGCAACACCAGTTGCCTGGCAGCCCTGCTGGTATTAAAACTTTTCAAAGCACGGGATATCAACCTGAAACCTACATTATATTTGTAGTGCCCGTCTCACCTTTAAGTGTTTAATCATAAATAAGATATGTAAGGGAGCTCTGAGCAAATAAGTACAAATTTATTAAAGCGTATAACAATTATATAGACAACCATCACAGTAGATAAAACCTTCCCCCCCTAAAATCAAAGCAATTAAGCTGGGCTAGATACATGTGTCCCTAATAGGAGTGCACATCTTATAGCAACCGGGATCCTTGCATGCATGAATTATTCTCTTCAGGCCCAGCTTATGCAGTATTGGTGATCACCACCACAATGCTTGGTGCGTGTAAATCTTCGGCTTCCCCCCGTGTGTCTTGTAAACACGCCTCTGTGTAGTGATAACACTTACGCAGCCATTACTGACACTTACACGTGTCAAACCTCCCCAAACATCAGCCAGCTTCCCATATGTGCCTTTAAATGGTTCTTTGGTCCACTCACGTGAGCAGCCTATGGAGTCCGGCTGCCGTGCGATTCCTCACTACCCGGCTGGGACTAGTGGTGCGGCGGCTCTCTCCTCCGATAGACCGCAGCGTGCGGTGATGTGTATCTTTAGACGACCCGACCATGGAGCGTTACGACGCTGGGAGGAAGGTTGCGGAGGCACGGGGGGAAAACCACGCCTACCAGTCGCGGCAGCGTCACCTGCACGTGACGCGTTTCATCCAATCAGGATTTCATCTGACGTGTGACACGTCAGGATTTCATCAGACGTGTGACGCATCAGGATTTCATCAGACGTGTCACACGTCAGATGAAATCCTGATTGGATGAAATGCGTCACGTGCAGGTGACACCGCCGCGACTGGTAGGCGTGGTTTTCCCCCCGTGCCTCCGCAACCTTCCTCCCAGCGTCGTAACGCTCCATGGTCGGGTCGTCTAAAGATACACATCACCGCACGCTGCGGTCTATCGGAGGAGAGAGCCGCCGCACCACTAGTCCCAGCCGGGTAGTGAGGAATCGCACGGCAGCCGGACTCCATAGGCTGCTCACGTGAGTGGACCACAGAACCATTTAAAGGCACATATGGGAAGCTGGCTGATGTTTGGGGAGGTTTGACACGTGTAAGTGTCAGTAATGGCTGCGTAAGTGTTATCACTACACAGAGGCGTGTTTACAAGACACACGGGGGGGAAGCCGAAGATTTACACGCACCAAGCATTGTGGTGGTGATCACCAATACTGCATAAGCTGGGCCTGAAGAGAATAATTCATGCATGCAAGGATCCCGGTTGCTATAGGATGTGCACTCCTATTAGGGACACATGTATCTAGCCCAGCTTAATTGCTTTGATTTTAGGGGGGGAAGGTTTTATCTACTGTGATGGTTGTCTATATAATTGTTATACGCTTTAATAAATTTGTACTTATTTGCTCAGAGCTCCCTTACACATCTTATTTATGATTAAGCCCAGAAACAAGCATGCTGCTAATCTTGTCAGATCTGACAATAATGTCAGAAGCACCAGATCTGCTGCATGCTTGTTCAGGGGCTATGGCAAAAAGTATCAGAGGCAGAGGATCAGTAGGACAGCCAGGGAACTGGGATTGTATAAAAGGATATAAATATGGCAGCCTCCATATCCCTCTCGCTACAGTTGTCCTAGTTTTCCTTTAACCTCCTTAGCGGTATGTCCGACACCTCCTGTCGGGCATACCACACTGTGGCCCCAGGAGTCCCCCATAATACATTTTTTTTATCCCAAATGATTGTAAACCATTTAGCTAGCGCTAGGCTAGCTAGTAATAGTGTCGGGCACCCGCCGCTCCCCTGCGATCCCCCCCCCCCCCCCGATCACCCGGCTAATACATTACCCCCCCTGGATCCAGCGATCGCACAGCCTCCCTGCACAGCTCCGGTCTCTCTATGGGAAGGATCGGGTTTGCGCATGACGTCATGTGCGATCCTCCCCATAGTGAAGAACGGAGCTGTCCGGAGCGGCTGTGCAATCGCTGGATCCAGGCTGGGTAATGTATAAACGGGGGGGCGGCGGTGATCGGGGGGGGGGGGGGGGCAGGCATTTGTATTAGCTAGCCTAGTGCTAGCTAGAGGGTTTTCAGCCACGTGATCTCTGGGGGCGACTGGCGGGCAAAAAGTGGCAAAACCTACTGAGCGGCGTTACGCTCAGCGTAACGCTCAGGAGGTTAAAGTTCCTCAATGGTGCATGTCGTCCATAGCTGCACCAGCTCACGCACTGTTACACATCTCATGCTGTGTGTACACTATTTCCTCTCCTCCTCAGCCTTGCTTATCTTATATCATTTAAGGCTGGTACACTCCAGGGGATCATGCTGTGTGATCACTATTTCCTCTCCTCCTCAGACTGGCTATCATGTAATGCTGGTATACTCCAGGGGATCATGCTGTGTGATCACTATTTCCTCTCCTCCTCAGACTGGCTATCATGTAATGCTGGTATACTCCAGGGGATCATGCTGTGTGTACACTATTTCCTCTCCTCCACTTGGCTATCATGTAATGCTGGTATACTCCAGGGGATCATGCTGTGTGTACACTATTTCCTCTCCTCCTCAGACTGGCTATCATGTAATGCTGGTATACTCCAGGGGATCATGCTGTGTGATCACTATTTCCTCTCCTGCTCAGCCTGGCTATCATGTAATGCTGGTATACTCCAGGGGATCATGCTGTGTGTACACTATTTCCTCTCCTCCTCAGACTGGCTATCATGTAATGCTGGTACACTCCAGGGGATCATGCTGTGTGATCACTATTTCCTCTCCTGCTCAGCCTGGCTATCATGTAATGCTGGTATACTCCAGGGGATCATGCTGTGTGTACACTATTTCCTCTCCTCCACTTGGCTATCATGTAATGCTGGTATACTCCAGGGGATCATGCTGTGTGTACACTATTTCCTCTCCTCCTCAGACTGGCTATCATGTAATGCTGGTATACTCCAGGGGATCATGCTGTGTGTAAACTATTTCCTCTCCTCCTCAGACTGGCTATCCTGTAATGCTGGTATACTCCAGGGGATCATGCTGTGTGTACACTATTTCCTCTCCTCCTCAGACTGGCTATCCTGTAATGCTGGTATACTCCAGGGGATCATGCTGTGTGTAAACTATTTCCTCTCCTCCTCAGACTGGCTATCATGTAATGCTGGTACACTCCAGGGGATCATGCTGTGTGTACACTATTTCCTCTCCTCCTCAGACTGGCTATCCTGTAATGCTGGTACACTCCAGGGGATCATGCTGTGTGCTCACTATTTCCTCTCCTGCTCAGCCTGGCTTATCTTATCTTATATCATGTAATGCTGGTATAATCCAGGGGATCATGCTGTGTGTACACTATTTCCTCTTCTCCTCAGCCTGGCTATCATGTAATGCTGGTATAATCCAGGGGATCATGCTGTGTGTACACTATTTCCTCTTCTCCTCAGCCTGGCTATCATGTAATGCTGGTACACTCCAGGGGATCATGCTGTGTGCTCACTATTTCCTCTCCTGCTCAGCCTGGCTATCATGTAATGCTGGTATACTCCAGGGGATCATGCTGTGTGTACACTATTTCCTCTCCTCCACTTGGCTATCATGTAATGCTGGTACACTCCAGGGGATCATGCTGTGTGTTCACTATTTCCTCTCCTCCTCAGACTGGCTATCATGTAATGCTGGTACACTCCAGGGGATCATGCTGTGTGATCACTATTTCCTCTCCTCAGACTGACTATCATGTAATGCTGGTACACTCCAGGGGATCATGCTGTGTGTACACTATTTCCTCTCCTCCTCAGCCTGGCTATCATGTAATGCTGGTATACTCCAGGGGATCATGCTGTGTGTAAACTATTTCCTCTCCTCCTCAGACTGGCTATCCTGTAATGCTGGTATACTCCAGGGGATCATGCTGTGTGTAAACTATTTCCTCTCCTCCTCAGACTGGCTATCATGTAATGCTGGTATACTCCAGGGGATCATGCTGTGTGTAAACTATTTCCTCTCCTCCTCAGACTGGCTATCCTGTAATGCTGGTATACTCCAGGGGATCATGCTGTGTGTACACTATTTCCTCTCCTCCTCAGACTGGCTATCCTGTAATGCTGGTATACTCCAGGGGATCATGCTGTGTGTACACTATTTCCTCTCCTCCTCAGACTGGCTATCATGTAATGCTGGTACACTCCAGGGGATCATGCTGTGTGTACACTATTTCCTCTCCTCCTCAGCCTGGCTATCATGTAAGGCTGGTATACTCCAGGGGATCATGCTGTGTGATCACTATTTCCTCTCCTCCTCAGCCTGGCTATCATGTAAGGCTGGTATACTCCAGGGGATCATGCTGTGTGCTCACTATTTCCTCTCCTGCTCAGCCTGGCTTATCTTATTTTATATCATGTAATGCTGGTATAATCCAGGGGATCATGCTGTGTGTACACTATTTCCTCTTCTCCTCAGCCTGGCTATCATGTAATGCTGGTATAATCCAGGGGATCATGCTGTGTGTACACTATTTCCTCTTCTCCTCAGCCTGGCTATCATGTAATGCTGGTATACTCCAGGGGATCATGCTGTGTGCTCACTATTTCTTCTCCTGCTCAGCCTGGCTATCATGTAATGCTGGTATACTCCAGGGGATCATGCTGTGTGTACACTATTTCCTCTCCTCCGCTTGGCTATCATGTAATGCTGGTATACTCCAGGGGATCATGCTGTGTGTACACTATTTCCTCTCCTCCTCAGACTGGCTATCATGTAATGCTGGTACACTCCAGGGGATCATGCTGTGTGATCACTATTTCCTCTCCTGCTCAGCCTGGCTATCATGTAATGCTGGTATACTCCAGGGGATCATGCTGTGTGTACACTATTTCCTCTCCTCCACTTGGCTATCATGTAATGCTGGTATACTCCAGGGGATCATGCTGTGTGATCACTATTTCCTCTCCTCCTCAGCCTGGCTATCATGTAAGGCTGGTATACTCCAGGGGATCATGCTGTGTGTACACTATTTCCTCTCCTCCTCAGCCTGGCTATCATGTAATGCTGGTATACTCCAGGGGATCATGCTGTGTGTAAACTATTTCCTCTCCTCCTCAGACTGGCTATCCTGTAATGCTGGTATACTCCAGGGGATCATGCTGTGTGTAAACTATTTCCTCTCCTCCTCAGACTGGCTATCATGTAATGCTGGTATACTCCAGGGGATCATGCTGTGTGTAAACTATTTCCTCTCCTCCTCAGACTGGCTATCCTGTAATGCTGGTATACTCCAGGGGATCATGCTGTGTGTACACTATTTCCTCTCCTCCTCAGACTGGCTATCCTGTAATGCTGGTATACTCCAGGGGATCATGCTGTGTGTACACTATTTCCTCTCCTCCTCAGACTGGCTATCATGTAATGCTGGTACACTCCAGGGGATCATGCTGTGTGTACACTATTTCCTCTCCTCCTCAGCCTGGCTATCATGTAAGGCTGGTATACTCCAGGGGATCATGCTGTGTGATCACTATTTCCTCTCCTCCTCAGCCTGGCTATCATGTAAGGCTGGTATACTCCAGGGGATCATGCTGTGTGCTCACTATTTCCTCTCCTGCTCAGCCTGGCTTATCTTATTTTATATCATGTAATGCTGGTATAATCCAGGGGATCATGCTGTGTGTACACTATTTCCTCTTCTCCTCAGCCTGGCTATCATGTAATGCTGGTATAATCCAGGGGATCATGCTGTGTGTACACTATTTCCTCTTCTCCTCAGCCTGGCTATCATGTAATGCTGGTATACTCCAGGGGATCATGCTGTGTGCTCACTATTTCTTCTCCTGCTCAGCCTGGCTATCATGTAATGCTGGTATACTCCAGGGGATCATGCTGTGTGTACACTATTTCCTCTCCTCCGCTTGGCTATCATGTAATGCTGGTATACTCCAGGGGATCATGCTGTGTGTACACTATTTCCTCTCCTCCTCAGACTGGCTATCATGTAATGCTGGTACACTCCAGGGGATCATGCTGTGTGATCACTATTTCCTCTCCTGCTCAGCCTGGCTATCATGTAATGCTGGTATACTCCAGGGGATCATGCTGTGTGTACACTATTTCCTCTCCTCCACTTGGCTATCATGTAATGCTGGTATACTCCAGGGGATCATGCTGTGTGATCACTATTTCCTCTCCTCCTCAGCCTGGCTATCATGTAAGGCTGGTATACTCCAGGGGATCATGCTGTGTGTACACTATTTCCTCTCCTCCTCAGACTGGCTATCATGTAATGCTGGTACACTCCAGGGGATCATGCTGTGTGATCACTATTTCCTCTCCTGCTCAGCCTGGCTATCATGTAATGCTGGTATACTCCAGGGGATCATGCTGTGTGTACACTATTTCCTCTCCTCCTCAGCCTGGCTATCATGTAATGCTGGTATACTCCAGGGGATCATGCTGTGTGTAAACTATTTCCTCTCCTCCTCAGACTGGCTATCCTGTAATGCTGGTATACTCCAGGGGATCATGCTGTGTGTAAACTATTTCCTCTCCTCCTCAGACTGGCTATCATGTAATGCTGGTATACTCCAGGGGATCATGCTGTGTGTAAACTATTTCCTCTCCTCCTCAGACTGGCTATCCTGTAATGCTGGTATACTCCAGGGGATCATGCTGTGTGTACACTATTTCCTCTCCTCCTCAGACTGGCTATCCTGTAATGCTGGTATACTCCAGGGGATCATGCTGTGTGTACACTATTTCCTCTCCTCCTCAGACTGGCTATCATGTAATGCTGGTACACTCCAGGGGATCATGCTGTGTGTACACTATTTCCTCTCCTCCTCAGCCTGGCTATCATGTAAGGCTGGTATACTCCAGGGGATCATGCTGTGTGATCACTATTTCCTCTCCTCCTCAGCCTGGCTATCATGTAAGGCTGGTATACTCCAGGGGATCATGCTGTGTGCTCACTATTTCCTCTCCTGCTCAGCCTGGCTTATCTTATTTTATATCATGTAATGCTGGTATAATCCAGGGGATCATGCTGTGTGTACACTATTTCCTCTTCTCCTCAGCCTGGCTATCATGTAATGCTGGTATAATCCAGGGGATCATGCTGTGTGTACACTATTTCCTCTTCTCCTCAGCCTGGCTATCATGTAATGCTGGTATACTCCAGGGGATCATGCTGTGTGCTCACTATTTCTTCTCCTGCTCAGCCTGGCTATCATGTAATGCTGGTATACTCCAGGGGATCATGCTGTGTGTACACTATTTCCTCTCCTCCGCTTGGCTATCATGTAATGCTGGTATACTCCAGGGGATCATGCTGTGTGTACACTATTTCCTCTCCTCCTCAGACTGGCTATCATGTAATGCTGGTACACTCCAGGGGATCATGCTGTGTGATCACTATTTCCTCTCCTGCTCAGCCTGGCTATCATGTAATGCTGGTATACTCCAGGGGATCATGCTGTGTGTACACTATTTCCTCTCCTCCACTTGGCTATCATGTAATGCTGGTATACTCCAGGGGATCATGCTGTGTGATCACTATTTCCTCTCCTCCTCAGCCTGGCTATCATGTAAGGCTGGTATACTCCAGGGGATCATGCTGTGTGTACACTATTTCCTCTCCTCCTCAGACTGGCTATCATGTAATGCTGGTATACTCCAGGGGATCATGCTGTGCTCACTATTTCCTCTCCTCTTGAGACTGGCTATCATGTAATGCTGGTATACTCCAGGGGATCATGCTGTGCTCACTATTTCCTCTCCTCTTGAGACTGGCTATCATGTAATGCTGGTATACTCCAGGGGATCATGCTGTGTGTACACTATTTCCTCTCCTCCGCTTGGCTATCATGTAATGCTGGTATACTCCAGGGGATCATGCTGTGTGTACACTATTTCCTCTCCTCCTCAGACTGGCTATCATGTAATGCTGGTACACTCCAGGGGATCATGCTGTGTGATCACTATTTCCTCTCCTGCTCAGCCTGGCTATCATGTAATGCTGGTACACTCCAGGGGATCATGCTGTGTGCTGTGTGATCACTATTTCTTCTCCTGCTCAGCCTGGCTATCATGTAATGCTGGTATACTCCAGGGGATCATGCTGTGTGTACACTATTTCCTCTCCTCCTCAGCCTGGCTATCATGTAATGCTGGTATACTCCAGGGGATCATGCTGTGTGATCACTATTTCCTCTCCTCCTCAGCCTGGCTATCATGTAATGCTGGTATACTCCAGGGGATCATGCTGTGCTCACTATTTCCTCTCCTCTTGAGACTGGCTATCATGTAATGCTGGTATACGCCAGGGGATCATGCTGTGTGCTGTGTGATCACTATTTCCTTTCCTCCTCAGACTGGCTATCATGTAATGCGGGGATTCCCTGGGGGATCTCCCTGCAGTTTCATTTTCCAATTACCGACTTCTTACAGGGAAAATACAGCCTGCACATCTTACAAGTAAGAGGTGGCCAATTTGTCTTCTATTACTCCTGAGAGCTCTCTGCGGTACAGGAAGAGCTCTGAGCCCCGAGACGCACAATTATCACAGCCAATTTCCTGATACGCCAGACCAGGGATTCCCAGGAAACGCCACGATCTAACCGTACACCTCCCGCTAGCCCCTGTGCAGGCAGTCAGCGCCAGATATTGCTTTTATTTGGCCGGTTTCAATGAAGTATTTTTATCTCCTTTTAAACAATACCAATTGCCTGGCAGTCCCGCTGATCTCTTTGGCTGCAGTAGCTAATCCAGCCAGACTTAAAGGAAACTTGAAGTATGCAAATAAAAAAGAGTTTCAGTTACCTTAGGCTCCTGCCAGCCAGGGCTGTGGAGTCGGTACAAAAATCCACCGACTTCGACTCCTTAATTAAGGATTCCGACTCCGACTCCTCGACTCCGTCTCCTCTAATTTACATATTACAATCTTGTTGATTGAAAGTATGTAACATGAAATTCGTCTTTTAACTGCAAACGCTTAGGAATTTTACAAGACAACTGAAGTGAGAAGGATATGTAGACTACTATATTTATTCCCTTTAGACTAAAACTAGTCCTTGGTAAGAGTACTTGTAAAAGGTACAAACCGGAACAAAGAACATCTATCAGGCCCTAGGCAATGTAAGTGTGGGTACATGTAAGAATGATGTGCAGGTACTCTGCAGGGAAATGAGGAGATTCTTCCTCTATTACACATTCTTCATGCACAATCTGAACCAGGTTTATGGGTGATTATAGACATCACCTCTGTGTTCAATGTGCACAGCATTCTCAGTGGATTCCCTGCAGCTCTGTGGGGAGTGCATATGTAGAGTATAGTACTACTGTGTAACAAAGTAAACCTGAGACAGATGAAATTTAAGTTTTATACATACCTGGGGCTTCCTCCAGCCCCCTTCAGGCTAATCAGTCCCTCGTTGTCCTCCTCCGCCACCTGGATCTTCTGCTATGAGTCCAGGTACTTGAGCCAGTCTAGCGTAGTGCGCATGTACACACTCCGCCGCCAGGAGCATACTACACCTGCGCAGCACTATTGCGAAGGTGCAGAATGCTCCTGGCTGTGGAAGCGGCATGCGGCCGGACAGCGCTGACTGGCGGAATTACCAGGACTCATAGCAGAAGATCCGGGTGGTGGAGGACAGCGAGGGACTGATTAGCCTGAAGGGGGCTGGAAGAAGCCCCAGGTATGTATAAAACTTTTCTTTTCATCCTTCTCAGGTACCCTTTAATTCATAGTCACCAAACCAAATTTTAACAACATATCAAATTTTTTTATTTCATGAGCAAAGAGAGTGCGTACATTTGCATAAACCAGCATCAATGCAGAATTATTTCCATCTCATTGACCATCTCTATTAGGGCCCTTTTCCACTAGCAATCGCTAGCGTTCACGCTGAACGCTAGCGATTGCTGAATCGCAATTACCGGCGATTCCCCGACGTTCGCGGCCGCGATTTTGCTATGCTATGCATTGCATAGCAAAATCGCGGCAAATATCGCTCCGCCGCGCGTTCACGTTCCCGGCAAAAACGAATTGCGGTAGTGGAAATGACCTACCGCGATTCCTATGTTAAAAAGCAAACCGTAGCGATTGTAAAATCGCTAGCGGTTTGCGTTTTTGCGATTCAGCCAGCGCAAACGCGCTGGTGGAAAAGGGCCCTTAGTGACACGGCTACACATCGGGCTTTATTCTTACAGCATAGATGTTATTTAGTATATATAAGAGATTCCTGTGTACACATCATATATACAGTCACAATCAGATCTGTATATCTGACTTTAAAAATACGGGGACTGCTTTATTGAAGCAGCACAAGTAACTAATTTTGATTGGTTTATTTCATTTTTGTGGACTAAGCACAGCTATTACTGTATGAATAAATTATTTATGATGACTATTATCTGAGAAATAGAACATTTTATCATATTTTCTATGTTAATTACAGTTTCAATTCATTAGGAGTCGTAGAAGGTGCATTTTTTTCCCGCTCCGACTCCAGGCACCCACAATTGCCCCGACTCCACGACTCCGACTCCACAGCCCTGCTGCCAGCCCCTACAGCCGTCCTGTGCCCACACTGTTTCCAAATGATCCTCCGGCCCCCTGCTGCGGCATACTTTCAGTTTCTTCAGTCGCTGTCCAAAGCGTCTGCGCGGCGATGTGCATCCTCGTTCGGGTACAGTTTCTCGTACTGTGACTGCGCAGGATGCTTCCGGCAACAGGAGTACGTACAAGGACATGCGCAGCCAAGGCCACGCAGGCGCAATGGACGTCAACTTGTAAGTTGGCGAAAATGAAAGTGAGCCGTAGTGGGGGACCAGAGGATTGTTTGGTAACGTCGCGGGCACAGGACGGCTGCAGGGGGAGGCAGAAGCCCCAGGTAAGTGAAACTTTGTTTTTAAATACTTCTGGTTCCCTTTTAAAGGAAATCTAAAGTTAAAAAAAAAAAAGCAGTACTTACCTGGGACTTCTTGCAGCCCTCCACAATCATCCTGTGCCTGCGCTTTCCTTCTGAGACCCTCCATCCAGCAGTGGCGACCCCCTCAGAGCCACGCACCTCATCGTGTCCCATGCGGGCAGCATTCTTTGCATGTCCAGTATGGGAAAATTGCTACTGCACAGAACGCTCCAGGCCGCGGGATTGCGATCAGGATGCACGCGGCTCAGGGCCCTGCATGCGCAGTAGCCTCCAACTGGCCACAACCGGTCAGCTTAAAGGGGGTCGCTACTGCTGACCGGAGAAGGACAGGGCGGGCTCAAGATGAGGTAAGTTCAACGTTTTTTTTTCACTTAACCTCCCTGGCGTTTTGATTACGCACGGCCACAGGAGGGTTTTTTACCTAATTTTTTTTTTTTCCATGTAGCTAGCCTATCGCTAGCTACATGATTCCTCTCTCCCTCCCACCCTTCCCCTCGCCTCCGGTGATCAAACCCATCAGGAAATCCCGTTCTGAACTTCCTGTAGGGCTTCCCCCGTTGCCATGGCGACGAGCGTGACGTCAGGGGGAGTCCCGATCCACCCCATAGCGCAGCCTGGCGGTGATTGGCCAGGCTGCGCAAGGGGTCTGCGGGGGGGGGGGCCCTCTTTTGCGGCGGGTATCGGCGGCGATCGGTAAAACACGCAGCTACCAAAGTGCTAGCTGCGTGGTTAAAAAAAAAAAAATGCAAATCGCCCCACCAGGGCCTGAGCAATCCACCGCGGCATTACTGGACGAGCTGAGCTGAGCAGGTGGTTTTTAAGTAACCCTTTAAAAGGAACCCGAGGTGTGAGACCTATAGAAGCTGCCATATCTATTTCCCTTTAAACAATACCAGTTGCCTGGCAGCTCTGCTGATCTTTCAGGAGTGTGACTCTCACACCTGAAAAAAGCATTCTGCACATCCGCAAACATCTGGTCAGCATGCTTGTTCAGGGGCTATGGCTAAATTAAAGGCAGAGCATCAGCAGGACAGCCAGGCAATGTGCATTGCTTAATAGGAAATACATATCAGCCTCTATATCCCTCTCTTTTCAGTTGTCCTTTCTGTCAAACATCTGATCAGCAGATTTGTTTAGGGTCTACAGCTAAAAATAGTAAGGTGCCCACTAACGGTACAATTTTCTGCAAAGAATCAGCCGAGCAATCAGATAAATGCGTTGAAAACAAATATCATTATACATAAATTATTTTACCATCAACCAACCAATCTGTACTCCCTATTCAACACACCTGGTTATAAAAAACATTTTTCCGATTGACTAAATTGTTATGGAACAATCATCCTTTTTAGGGAAGGTGCACACATAACATAGCATGAAAGGCTGCGTTTTATGTCATGTCTTCGTTTTATGTTGTGTGCGTTTTTTGTGCGTTTCTGCAGCGTTTTTGGTGTGTTTGCATTAACTTTTTTTTACCGTTTTTCAAGCGTTTTGTGTGCGTTTTAATGCATTTGCCGTTCACATCTACAAATTGCATATGCGTTTTGTAGGTTTTTTTCATGCGTTTTATGCAAATGAATAGGAAGACAACAGGAAGCGGAAATACATCACAAAACAATTTTTTCTTACAAAAACGCTGTGAGAAAACGCGGAAAAGCCGCCGCGTGTATTGATAGCAAGGCGGCTGGCTCCGCGTCCAGCGCGGCAGTTTGTACGCAGCAGCATGTGTCTGATAATATGATAGATCGCGGAAAAACCGCCGCATGTACTGGCAGCAAGGCGGTTGTTTCCGCGTCCAACGCGTTGGTTTGCACGCAGAAGTCTGGTGTGGCTGGGTCTGTTAGTGCACCTGGATGGAGAACTACGCGCGCGAGCCAGAAGTCAGGACCTTTATGCCAGCAGGAGATGGATCAGCTGATCAGGACGATCAGCTGATTCCTGCTGGACTCCTGATTGGCTGAGTGGTTCGGGCGGGGCGGCAGAGTCCTGCAACTATATATATAGCTTGCTTGCCAGTTGCTGGTTGTCTGCCATTGCGAACACTTACGTGGAAGCATTCAGACCTTAGTCAGATCCTACAGTGTGTTTGAACCAGGAGGACCTGGGAATTCACACTGAGCCAGATTGCTTCTATTTATTATTGTATTATTATTCAGACTAGTTCCAGGGTGTAGAGACCAAGGACCTCACATCCAAAGACTAGGGAACTGTATTGTCTCTGTGTTGTATTATTCAGACTAGTTCCAGGGTGTAGAGACCAAGGACCTCACACCCAAAGACTAGGGAACTGTATTATCATGTGTGTTATATTCCAGACTAGTTCCAGGGTGCTGAGACTACGGACCTCGCACCCAAGACTAGGGAACTGCATTATCATTTGTGTTATATTCCAGACTAGTTCCAGGGTGCTGAGACCATGGACCTCGCACCCAAGACTAGGGAACTGCATTATCATTTGTGTTATATTCCAGACTAGTTCCAGGGTGCTGAGACCACGGACCTCGCACCCAAGACTAGGGAACTGTATTATCATTTGTGTTATTCTCCAGACCTGCTTGTGACGCCCATCTTCCAGGGGTCACTAGCCACCGGGTCTTCTTGCTATTCAGCCTGAGACTCCGCCCCTTGGAGGTCTCAGGCTGCTACACTTCCAAAGGGAGGTATTTCTCATACTGCCAAGGACCACCTGCTCCTCGGGTGGTCCTCACTCAAAGTTATTACTGTTGCACCAAACACTCACACTATACAGGTGTCCAGAGGTTAGCAATATATCTGATTATCGGTGATACTGCAGATCATTAATAATCGGGTATATATCTGTATTCTTGGTGGTACCGCAGATCGCCAATAATCAGATTCTCTCTGCATGCTGACACCAATCGTTACAAACGCATATAAAACGCATGAAAAATGCATACCATTGCATTCCCATTGACTTTCATTATGTGCGTTTTTGAATATTATGCAACAAAACCAGCATTTTCGAAAACGAACGCACAGAAAATGCATATGCGTTTTTTATATGCTTTTTTCGGTACTATTCCTTTAGCCAGGCGCAACTGAGCTAAGTAATGTAGAATGTAATAGAACAAGCGCTTCTACCTGGACGTGTGAGAGGGATATGGAGGCTGCCATATTTATTTCTCTTTAACCAATACCAGTTGCCTGGCAGCCCTGCTGATCTCTGTGCCTGCAGTAGTGTCTGAATCACATACCTGAAACAAGCATGTGGATAATATGCTTGTTCAGGGGCTGTGGCTAAATGTACTAAAGGTGGAGGATCAGCAAGGCAGCCAAGCAATGTGCATTGTTTAAAAGAAAATAAATATGTCAGCCTCCATATCCCTCTCACTTCAGGTGTCCTACCCCGCTTTGCCCCTGACGGCAGCCCTGCTTATCCTAGATGAATATAAAAGTGCAATTAATGCTGTTTTAATGAACACACAACAGAATAAATTGCGTTTTAATGTTTGCCTAAAGTTCAGATTCAAAATTCTCTTTTCGTTTCAAAGGTGTTTATTAAAGTAGAAACGCAAATACATGAACATTTCACAGCGAACAATATTTCCCCACGCAGGGGGATTAGCTTGAGAGCCAACTTCAGTAATAGCAAAGATATGAAACGTTCATAAAAATATCAAGAGAAAACACATTTTATAGAATATGTAACTATAGGGAGGGTAAGAGAAGGGAAGGGAGGGGCAACAAAGGATTAGACAGACCTGGAGGACCCATGGGTGCAAAGCACAACATGCCAATGGGTCGCTGATACGGGGTGGGGAAGGACATGGGGAAGGGGAGGCCTTCTCAGAAACCACATATGAGTTGAGTGTTCATCTCATGAAGTGGAAAAAGTAAGATTGGGGGGACCTACATACCCTAGGCAGCCAGCCAGCTTATGCCATGTCGTGCCAGAGGTATATAGCTAGAAAGAGTGAAGTACATAATTAAGACCATTATTGTCCTGCCATTCTATCCAATCGTTCCAAGTTTTGAAGAAGTTAGGTAGGTTATCCTGAATCTTTGCCATGATGTGTGCAGATAACATAGTGGAATTTAAATCTGAAAATACTGTTTCTGGCGATAGAGAGGGGGACTTCCATCGAGAGGCTAAATGTCGCTTCCCGAGAGCAAAGGCATGCTGGAATAGTCTATGGGTAGTATAGTTAAGCGTAGGCGGTTTATTCCCAAGAAGGATAGCTGATGGATCAATTGGTAGAGAGACTTTAGCAATGAAACACAATTTGGACCAAATAGCAGACCAGAATGCCTGAGCTATCGGGCAAGTCCACCAGGTATGCCAGATGTCACCTCGAGCCTGACAACCTCTAAAACATAGGGGCGAGACTGATCTGTCAAAGTCATGAATCCTTGCTGGGGTTATATAGCATCTATGGAGGAGTTTGAGCGAAGTTTCAATGGATGAGTAGTAGGCACTGTTTTTTAATACAGAGGTGCAGCAATGAGTCCATCTGCTGGTCGAGAGCTCAAACTGCATATCAGATTCCCATTTGGATTGAAAGGGAAACTTAGTGTCTGGGGGGACCTGTGTAAATATATCATATAGTTCTGAAATCAGACCCCTCTCAAGTGGAGAATCTTTACATCGGACCTCGAAAGCCATGTAGGAGGTAATGGAATTGGAGGGATTTAGTGATCTAAGGAAGTGAAAAACTTGTGATACTCTGAAGATTTCGCTTGGAGGGGGGTGATGTTCAGTCATAAACTGACGGATTGGGATAAGCTTATAAGCACTAATAAAGCTGCCCATTTTCGTAAGACCTTTTTCAATCCACCATTTAAAGAGGTTGATTTGGTGGCCGGGTGGAAAGTCAGGGTTGCCCAAAATTTCAGTTAGACGTGTGGTCGGTGATTGTAGCTTATGTGCGAACCTAACTTTCTGCCAAATAGCGAAGGAGTGAGCCGATATAGGCGAGGATTTTCTAATGGAAGCTAATGGGATGTTCTGGGCCCACATTATCCCAGGTAGGGTCAAAGGGGCTAATAGCTGCGACTCGAGGTGAACCCATAGAGGCGTATGGGTTTTTGCATTAATTGCAGCCATTTGGGCAATCTGAGCTGCTTTGTAGTAGATCGGTAGGTTGGGAAGGTTAAGACCTCCCAGATGCTTTTTCCTGGACAGGGCCACTTTATTAATTTTTGCTCTCCTATTCTGCCAGACAAATTTATGAACCTTATTTTGGAATTCTTTAAATGGTTTAGGCTGGAGTTTGATAGGAAGGGTTCTAAAGAGATACAAAAGTCTTGGTAAGAGGGTCATTTTTATGGAGTTCACCCTTCCTAATAAAGACAGAGGATATGAGGCCCAAGTTTGTAAATCATTTGATAACTTATGATACAAAGCGGGGTAGTTAGTTTCGTATAGAGTGTCTGGGTTTAACGGAAGATTAACCCCTAGATATTTAATGTATTTAGTTTGCAACTTGAGGCCTAGAGATTGGGCCATATCAATGGCAGTTTGAGTGGACATATTAGTTACCATTAATTCGGACTTATCCAAGTTCAAACGGAAGCCGGAGAAAGTGGAGAAGTCCGAGAGAATTTGTAAAAGATTAGGGATAGAGGTGTAGGGACTCGTGAGGGTTAAAAGGACATCGTCCGCAAAGAGACTCATTTTATATTCGTTTTGCCCAATTCTGACGCCCTGGACATCAGGTGAAGATCTGATTTTGATTGCCAGGGGCTCCATTACTAAAGCGAAGATTCCCGGTGAGAGGGGGCACCCCTGTCTCGTTCCTCTCTGTATCGGAAAAGTGGTTTGGGAGGTAGAGGGAAGTTTAAGGTTTGCTGAGGGGGAGGAATAAAGAACCTGAATGGCATTTAAGTATTCACCAGAGAATCCAAATCTCTTGAGGACATCGACCATATAGGGCCATTTTATCAGGTCGAAGGCCTTTTCCATGTCTAGGGAAAGAATGGCGAGCTGTTTGGAGTAACGTTTGCAATAATGTTGGATGTTGATGGTCCTACGAACATTATCTGGTGCTTGCCTCATGGGGATGAATCCCACCTGATCCCCATGAACAAGGGCAGGCAAAACTTTGTTCAATCTTGTAGCTAAGATGGACGTGAACATTTTGTAATCGACTCCCAAAAGGGAGATAGGCCTATAATTTTTCGGGTCAAGATGGTCTCTATTAGGCTTTGGGATAACCGTAATTGAAGATTTGAGGAATTCAGGAGGAGGGGCGCCCCCTCTCATCATGAAGTTGTAGAACTTCAGAAGGTGGGGAATTAGAATATTGGCATATTTTTTATAATAGATGGCAGATAGGCCATCTGGGCCTGGAGCTTTAGCCCGTTTTAATTTCTTGATAGCATCATGAATTTCTTCGTGTGAAATTGGTAGATTAAGAAGTTTAGAGGAATCAGGGGCTAGCTTATGTAGTATTGTCTGGGTTATAAAGGAGTGTTTTTTAGAGGAAAAAGCATCTGGGGTATCATCTTTATAGAGATTAGAATAATACTCAAGGAATGTTTTATATATTTTATCTGGGTTAGTGGTGATTTGTCCGGATGATTGTCTAATCTTGATGATTTTGTTTATTGTTTGTTGACTGCGGAGTTTTTTGGCCAACCATTTGTTGGGCTTGTTCAATTGAACATAAGATATTGCCTTAGTCCATCTCAAACTCTTTTCCAGGTGATCATTAAGCAGGGCATCAAGCTGAAGACGAGATTCAGAGATCTGCTTACACAGATATCGTGAAGGAGTCAGTTGATTGGCAGTCATAAGATTTAAAATCTTATGTTCAAGGTTTTGGATAATGATCGCCTTATCACGCTTCAACCTGGATGCATGGCCAATAAGCTCACCTCTAACTACGGCTTTGTGGGCCATCCAGCATATTCCTGGGTTAATATTTCCTATATCGTTTTCGAGAAAATAATTGTTAAGGCATGTATCCAGTTGTCCAGATATCTCAGGATTAAGTAAAAGAGTCTCATTCAGCCTCCAGGGTGATCTACAGAGCTGAGGGACAGGAGATAGCAGTGCTGAGAAAACCATGTCGTGGTCTGACCAAGGGCAAATAAGATGCCTGGAAAATGCTAGGTCAGAGGCACATGCGGCCGTAAGTAAGATTAGGTCGATTCTGGAGTAAGAGTTATGTGGGTGCGAAAAGAACGTATAGCCCCTCTTGCTGCCATTAAATTCTCTCCATGAATCAAAGACTGAATGTAATCTAAAAATCTCAAGGAACAGATCCTTTGACTGTCTGGAGGCTGATGATCTCTTGGGGGTCTGAGAGCGGTCTATATCATCACAAGGGGTAGAGTTGAAATCTCCAGCCCAGATGATGGTATCATATTTGAGTGTAAGCAAGATATCTGAGACAGCTGAGAGAGAGGCCGAGATTTTTTCAGGAGGGATATATACATTAACAATACATATGGTTTTAGTCATGAGGGTCCCTAGTAGTATGAGGTATGTACCATCAGCATCAGATATTTGGGATTGTAATTCAAATGGGAAGGAGTCTGAGAGAAGGGTCAAAACACCTCTATGCTTTTTCTTAGCTGAAGACATATAGAACCGTTTATAGTTCTTGTGAAGACTCTTGGGGATGAATGTGTTAGGAAAGTGTGTCTCTTGAATACACAGCACCTCTGGTTTATGTTTTGCATAATCAGAGAGGGCCTTTTTTCTTTTCTGTGGCGAATTAAGGCCTCTGGCATTATGTGATATAATTTTAACTAGCTGGGGTGCCATGACATAAGGTATAGGATATAATGATAGGATACAGAGTGGCTGCCCGGGGGGGCGAGGTCCTTGGGCAAATAATGTTTTTTTTTACCTGAGAAGAAAGCTGATCGTGGTATTGAAGGGAGAAAGCCAATCAAGGGGGAGGGGAGAACTAACAAGTGGCATTGTGCTGTGGGGTGACCCATTATTAGTTGGGTGACCGACAAGCACCAAGTGGGGTACCAACATGGTAACACCTCACCAGTTGCCATGGACTATTAGAAAGATATTTAACAAATTATATAAGCTTCACAACAATATTCAAACTAATATACAGGACATAGTGATGAAACCACAGTCAACACATTTAACCTAAGATGTGCAAGGGTAGCATCGTCATATGGATTAAGACTATGACTATAGGCACATCATGAGATTAAGTGTTACAGTGTATAAAACAAAAAGCGCTGTATCTTACGGACTCTCAAACTTGTCCAGAAACCTGTTATTAAAAGTGCCATAGTGAACCTGCAAGTTCAGCGTTGGGAGGCATAGCATATGATTAAGGGTGTGCGGTGTTGGGATCAGGGACCAACAACAGTGTCAGAGGCCTATAGAGGCACAGGGGTCCTAGTTCCGAGAAGAGTTAAGCTGGGCCTGCCTGCGCGAGGGCTGAGGGTCAGGCAATAGTTATTCCTAGACCATAGTGAGGTATGATCCCCCACAATAAGAGGACGAAGAGCCAGGGCCACATAGAGAAACACTGGGGGTAAGGCTGATCAGCATCATAAAGTGATCAGTCATTAGCAAACAGGGATGTGGCCTAAATGTGGCAAGGGAAGCTGCAGAAAGGATGTTTTCAGGTGGAAGATTGGAATCTTCTGGTCGAAGACCAGACCCTACGTAGCCCGCTGGTGGAGGACGACCCAGGATCTTGGTTCAAGTCCACTGGTAGTTCAAAGGTGATGCCGGCATCATTTAATGCATCTTCCATTTCCTGGGTTGTCCTGCAGGTGTAGGTCTTGTTATTAAAACGGAAAGAGAGTCTAAATGGAAATCCCCAGCTATAGCGGATGGAATCTCGTTGAAGAGCCAAGGTGTATGGCCTAAACGATCTTCGTTTTTGGATTGTGAGGGGTGCCAGGTCGGGGAAGATCTGGACAGACTGTGACATGCCCGGAAGTACAGTTAGGTCTCGAGCTGCCAATAGTATCTTATCTCTTGCATCTTCGGTGCAAAGCTTTGCGATTACATCTCTAGGGAGCTCGGGATTTCTGGGTCTCGCCATGGCTCTATGTATGCGAACGATGCGTAATATGGCAGGGTCAACTTGTGTAAGCAATGCGCAAAACAGGTTATTAGCTACCGGTTCCAGATCAGTAACAGATTCTGGGAGTCCCTTGATCCTGACGTTTGCCCTCCTGCTCCTGTTTTCAAGGTCCTCCAATTTGGATTCAACAGTGTCCAAACGAGAGTCGTGCTTCTGTACTAGCTTTCTGTCAGCTTTGATAGCGGTGGCCATGTTGTCAGTCTGATTTTCTAGTGTGGATACTCTCTCACCTAAAACTGTGATCTGTCTAGAGAATTCTGCCACAGCCTCCTGCAGCTCGGCCCTGAACATACCTCTGATAGTGTCGATCATTTCTTTATTAGAGATCCTTTCCTCTTCTGTCACAGGAGATGAGGTGGAAGCTCTCTGCTCCATGCTACTGTGCTGCATATATGGAGATCCGTTTATATCAGAGCGGAGGGATGCAGGGGATGCCCTATTAGGGTTTGCCTTCGTTCTCCTGCTGCTTGTTTCTGATGAAGAGCTCCCAGCTGGTGATACCTCTGGCTTGCCTGGACGAGCCTCTAAGGGCTGCTCATTGATGGCGGAGACCAAGCGCGGAGAGCTGGCCGGAGAAGAGCGGAGGGATGCTGGGGATGCCGAATTTAGCAGCTCGTCCGAGTTCCTGCCGCTCGATCCCGCCGGCGAGCTTGGAGTAGGTGAAGTGTCGGGCTTCTTAGGGTTAGGCTTCTGGGAGCGGGCATCAGTGCCTCTCGTAGTGGTGGCTGCAGCTGAAGACTCAGCGTGGGAAGCTTTACCGCTACGGATTCCGGAAGAGGAGCCGGAGGGGGCGGAGCTTGCGGCCATCTTGTTTGAAGCTCTCGTGTACCCCTGGTGAGAACTTTTGATTAAAAAGTGCTTTTTGCTCCGTGTATTGTAGTCGCTGGTGCCTCTTCTCATTGCGTGGGTGTTCCCCTTGCGAAATATGGTCTCATATCTTGTTAAAAGTCGTCATGAAGGTGGCAACTGGTGACGGTGGTGTGGAGCTCACGGAGCACTCATCTGCTCTCAGTGGCTGCACGCATGCGCCCCCCAAAATTCTCTTTTAAATGTTAAACACTTTAGATCTCAAGCATTGGATGTTTTGCTTTTCGCCAATATGGAATCCCCAGAGGGATGCGGCGCTGTCTGCGATAGGGACGTGCTAATGATCGCAGGTAACCCATTAAACGCCTTCCTATTTTAGCTTTGTCAGCCCTCGGGGGAAGCGTATTGATCGTACAAGCTGGAGGGGCTGAATACTACTTGGCAAGCGGTTTCCCATCCTCCCGCGGGTGTCATTTTCTGCTAGTCTTGCCGTTTAGGTTGGTGGGCGAGATATCCTCGTAGTGGTCATGCAGGCACCGGTCGGTGAGCGCGGAACCAGGGGTGAGATGTGAGTGATAAGAACCATGGTCAGCCTCACAACACATCTTACTTCCCATCTCCTTCTTCACAACAATGAGCAGCCAACATATACCATATTCATAATAAAAACAATATTAAAGGGAACCAAGCACCACTTTTGTTCCCCTGGTTTCTAATAGCTATAGGAGCTGCCATTCTCCCCCCTCTCCTTCTAGCTGCCCGTTATTTATCCAGGGGAAGGTGTGAAGATAGCATCTGTGACTTCTCTCAATTCTTTGAAACACAGTGTCCAATATCTCCACCCCCTGCTGATAAAAGCTGTATGCAATAAAATAATTACAGCAGTCTTTATCTGCCTGAAAATTCAGAGGTTTGGTAGGCCTGGGAAGTAGGAGAAAGTAGGATAATAAAGGCCTCTGCTAAATTTTTAAATGTAAAAAGAAGAGGTGAAATTTATTTTTTTTCTATTAATGAGACAGATTGTTGACCTGCATGTTTAATGTGCTATTGAGATGCCTGGGTGTTAAAAAAATGGTGCTCAGTTCACTTTATTAGTTTGGATAAAAAGCAATGCACAAAAGACCCTATGCAATTCACAAACTTGCCAGTGATAAGCCTAGTACACTTAATAATCTGAACATTTCTATAGCGCTTTACTATGGTAGGATTAGATTGTCAGCTCCTCTGAGGACAGTCAGTGACCATGACTCTGTATTCTGTAATGTGCTGCAGAAGATGGCAGTGCCATATAAATACATAATAATAATATGGGAGGACATTAGACTATGACTATGGTAGGATTAGATTGTGAGCTCCTCTGAGGACAGTCAGTGACATGACTATGTACTCTGTAAAGTGCTGCAGAAGATGTCAGTGCTATATAAATACATAATAATAATACTGCTAGGACATTAGACTATGACTATAGTAGGATTAGATTGTGAGCTCCTCTGAGGACAGTCAGTGACATGGCTATGTACTCTGTAAAGTGCTGCAGAAGATGTCAGTGCTATATAAATACATAATAATAATACTGCTAGGTAGTGGTGCTCAGCAGAGCTCGAATATTCGAGTAGCTCGAATATTCGAGCTCTTTTTCAGCTATTCGAGCTCGGTATTCGAGCTCCGAATAGCTGTAGCTATTCGAATGGGCTATTCGAGAACACTCGAATAGCCCATTCACTATTCGAGCTATTCGAGCAAACCGGCGCTATTCGAGCTCGGTACCGAGCTCGAATAGCGTCATAGCCCAGATTGATGTGCTTAGAGCCAATCAGAGGGCTCCCAGGCCCTCTGACGGCAGCCAATCACAGAGGGGGACCCTGGCCAGCCCCTACCCTATAAATAGCGGCCGCCATGTTCGGGTTTTCCATGCTTGCCTGAGACTTGTACAGAGAGAGATCTGCTCCTTTGTGCTTTGGCTTAGCAAGTGCTCTATTGTGTTCATTTACCTAGCGTTTTTGCTCACCTACACCTGCCATATACACCTGTATTGTTGTTATTTAGATAGACATTGTATTTTAGTTAGTAGCTTGTGTGTTACATTAGAGACAGGCAGCTGCTGCAAGCTTACAGGTTTAGGCCTCAGGGGGGCCTTGCCTCTGTGGGCAGCTGTCCTCTGTTTATTTCTCTCATCATCTATACCAGTATTTCTGCTGTCCTTTACTAATAGTATTGTAGTTATACTGTACTAGGAGTAGGACACTCACTGACTGTCACTGTTTATAGGCTACTAGCTAGCTCCTGCGTGTGTGCACTCACTCACTGTCTGTGTGTACACACACTCTATTTCCTTCTGATTACTGATTGATTATTGTTAGTTGTACTTACTTACTACTTACTCTTACTGTACCCGTAGGGACACTCACTGTCACTGTTCATATAGGCTACTAGCTCCTGCGTGTGCGCACTCACTGTCTGAGTGTACACACACAACACACACTCTATTTCCTTCTGATCGCTGATTGATTATTGTAATTAGTTAGTTCTACTTACTGTTACTACTTACTCTTACTGTACTAGGAGTCTAGGACACTCAGTCACTGTGTTCATAGGCTACTAGCTCCTGCGTGCGTGCACTCACTGTCTGAGTGTACACACACCCACACTCCATTTCCTTCTGATCGCTGATTGATTATTGTTATTAGTTAGTTCTACTTACTGTTACTACTTACTTACTCTTACTGTACTAGGAGTCTAGGACACTCAGTCACTGTGTCCATAGGCTACTAGCTCCTGCGTGCGTGCACTCACTGTCTGAGTGTACACACACCACCCACACTCCATTTCCTTCTGATCGCTGATTGATTATTGTTATTAGTTAGTTCTACTACTTACTGTTACTACTTACTGTACTAGGAGTCTAGGACACTCAGTCACTGTGTCCATAGGCTACTAGCTCCTGCGTGCGTGCACTCACTGTCTGAGTGTACACACACCACCCACACTCCATTTCCTTCTGATCGCTGATTGATTATTGTTATTAGTTAGTTCTACTACTTACTGTTACTACTTACTTACTCTTACTGTACTAGGAGTCTAGGACACCCAGTCACTGTGTCCATAGGCTACTAGCTCCTGCGTGCGTGCACTCACTGTCTGAGTGTACACACACCACCCACACTCCATTTCCTTCTGATCGCTGATTGATTATTGTTATTAGTTAGTTCTACTTACTGTTACTACTTACTTACTCTTACTGTACTAGGAGTCTAGGACACTCAGTCACTGTGTCCATAGGCTACTAGCTCCTGCGTGCGTGCACTCACTGTCTGAGTGTACACACACCACCCACACTCCATTTCCTTCTGATCGCTGATTGATTATTGTTATTAGTTAGTTCTACTACTTACTGTTACTACTTACTGTACTAGGAGTCTAGGACACTCAGTCACTGTGTCCATAGGCTACTAGCTCCTGCGTGCGTGCACTCACTGTCTGAGTGTACACACACCACCCACACTCCATTTCCTTCTGATCGCTGATTGATTATTGTTATTAGTTAGTTCTACTACTTACTGTTACTACTTACTTACTCTTACTGTACTAGGAGTCTAGGACACCCAGTCACTGTGTCCATAGGCTACTAGCTCCTGCGTGCGTGCACTCACTGTCTGAGTGTACACACACCACCCACACTCCATTTCCTTCTGATCGCTGATTGATTATTGTTATTAGTTAGTTCTACTTACTGTTACTACTTACTTACTCTTACTGTACTAGGAGTCTAGGACACTCAGTCACTGTGTCCATAGGCTACTAGCTCCTGCGTGCGTGCACTCACTGTCTGAGTGTACACACACCACCCACACTCCATTTCCTTCTGATCGCTGATTGATTATTGTTATTAGTTAGTTCTACTACTTACTGTTACTACTTACTGTACTAGGAGTCTAGGACACTCAGTCACTGTGTCCATAGGCTACTAGCTCCTGCGTGCGTGCACTCACTGTCTGAGTGTACACACACCACCCACACTCCATTTCCTTCTGATCGCTGATTGATTATTGTTATTAGTTAGTTCTACTACTTACTGTTACTACTTACTTACTCTTACTGTACTAGGAGTCTAGGACACCCAGTCACTGTGTCCATAGGCTACTAGCTCCTGCGTGCGTGCACTCACTGTCTGAGTGTACACACACCACCCACACTCCATTTCCTTCTGATCGCTGATTGATTATTGTTATTAGTTAGTTCTACTTACTGTTACTACTTACTTACTCTTACTGTACTAGGAGTCTAGGACACTCAGTCACTGTGTCCATAGGCTACTAGCTCCTGCGTGCGTGCACTCACTGTCTGAGTGTACACACACCACCCACACTCCATTTCCTTCTGATCGCTGATTGATTATTGTTATTAGTTAGTTCTACTACTTACTGTTACTACTTACTGTACTAGGAGTCTAGGACACTCAGTCACTGTGTCCATAGGCTACTAGCTCCTGCGTGCGTGCACTCACTGTCTGAGTGTACACACACTAAATTTACTTGTGATTACTACTACTGATTATTGTAACTGCTAGTTGTACTTCCTGACTGTTAATACTTACTTACTGTACTAGGGGACACTCACTCAGTCACCTCACCAACCAACCCACTCCATTAAAGTACCCCACTTTTCACCCGCCCTTTTACAAAACTTTTGTCTATACGCCCAAAACATTGAAGATGTCTGGAAGTGGCAGCCAGCGCGGTTTGGGCAAGGGGAAGGGCAGCAAGGGAATCAGGAAGAGAGGGAGCAGCATTGTGGCAAGCCGCGGCCGCGGGCGCGCCACCATGCACAGTTCCGCAGCAGCAGCAGCAGCGTCAGTGGCTAACATTCCTCCCATAGCCACTGGCCGTGGACGCCTTGGGCGCCGCCCAGGAGGAGCATCTGCAACTCACGCTGCAGAGACACAGCAGCAGCAGCGTGTAGCACCTGCTCCCATTTTCCTCCAGCCGGGTCGGAAACGTCCCATTGAGGAAAAGGATGCAGACACTGTGGTGCAACTCATGACGGAGGATGAGCAGCCCGCCATCAGCTCTGCATCCGAGGCCTCCACCCTCACCACCACCACCACCACCACCCCTGTTCGCAGCAGCCGCCCAGCAGGGTCTGGGGAGGAGGCCAGTTCACCGTCAGTCGCCGACCTCTCATTCAGCACTCTTTTGACCCCAGGCATGATGAGTCAATTGAATGCTGTTGTTGGCGATTTGGAGGAGGAGATGCTGATGGGCACTTTGGGGGAGGAGGGATTGGACAGCAAGACTGTGGCGACAGTCAAGCGTCCCATCCATGCATCAGCAGAGGAGTTTGGGGGGTCATCATCAGAGCAGGACATGTTTCAGGAGGGGCATGATGATGATGACCCGGTGACAGACAGAGACTGGGTGCCAACACATCCAGAGGATGTCGTCCTCAGCAGCTCTGAGGAGGAGGAGGAGGATGCGGTTGTGGGCCTTGCAAGGAGGCGCATCATTGCAAGCATTGGCAGCGTCCCACAGCCTGCTGGTGTCTCAGGCTCAGCAGCAGCAGCAGCAGCATCAGCCAGTACCACCACCAGCCGCACCCAAGACCCCCCCCCCCCCCCCAACCACCACAGGGAAACAGGCAGCAGCGCTTCCATGCCGTAGGGGGATGTTTTTGTCACCAATCTGGCGGTTTTTCACCATGCCCACAGTGTACAGCAAGTACGCCACTTGCAACCACTGTCAGCGGAAGTTGAGCAGAGGTGCAGACCCCTTGAAGTTCAGCACCAGCTCGCTGATCAACCACCTTTCTGCGAAACACTTCCACCAGCATGAGGAGTTCCAGAGGCTGAAGGCATCTGGTGCTGGCAGTGGCACCAATCCCATCACTGCACAGCCTTCAGCAGCAGCAGCAGCAACAGCAGCCACCCGCCCTCCTGCTCCTCCAGCAGCACCAGCAGGAGTGCGGAAACGCCCTGCTCCTCCCCCCTCTGCAACTCCTGCCGCCGACACTGAGGCCTGTTCTGGCAGCCAGTCCTCAGTGGCCTCCTCTGCTCCGTCTGCTGATTCCCGTGCCAGCAAAAAGGCACGCCAGAGCCTTTTGAGCGAGTCCTTCCAGGGGGTGGTTAGGGCTCTGCCTCCCAGCAGCCGTCGCGTGCGGCAGCTGAACGGCTTGCTGGCACGGGCCATGTGCTCCCAACTCCTGCCGTACACGCTCGTGCAGGAGGGGAGCGACATGCGGGCGCTGCTTGCTTGTGCAGCCCCAGACTGGCAGCTCCCCAGCAGACACTTCTTCGCCCGCAAGGCCATTCCTGCACTGCACCGCTTTGTGATGGCCAATGTGGAGCGAGGGCTGGAGCACGCGGTTGGTGAAAGGGTCCACGTCACCATGGACTCCTGGAGCAGCCGCTTCGGGACAGGCCGCTACCTGTCCTTCACTGTCCACTGGGTCAGCTTGGTGGAAGGGGGTGAGGATGGGAGAGCAGCAGCGGGCACAGCAGCAGCAGCAACACAGTGGGTGGTGCCACCCCGCAGGGTCAGGGGAACTGCAGCGGGTTCCTCCGATCCTCTGCCATCCTCCGCCACACCTGGCCAAACCCCCCGCCTCAGCAGCAGTGTGAAGGCCCGCCACTGCCAAGCGCTGCTGCACTTGGTCAGCCTTGGCAAGACCAAGCTGACGGCAGCCCACGTGTTGGCCAAACTCCAGGAGCAGGAGCGGATTTGGCTGACCCCCAGAGGCCTCAGAGTCGGAGAGGTGGTGTCCGACAATGGGGCCAATCTGGTTGCTGCCATAGACAGGGGAAACCTGACCCACATCCCCTGTCTTGCCCACGTGCTGAACCTGGTGGTGCAGAAGTTCCTGCGCACCTACCAGGGGATGGACGAGCTGCTGGAAACGGCAAGGAACGTTGTGCGTCACTTCCGGCGCTCGGCTGCAGCCTGTGCGAGCCTGGAAGACGTGCAAAAGGAGCTGGATCTGCCACGCCATCGGCTGATCATTGACGTTCCGACTCGCTGGAACTCCACCCTGGCGATGTTGGAGCGTCTGGTTGAACAGAAGCACGCTGTCAACCACTACCTTGCCCTGGCCACTGTTTCCGCAGCTCAGAGAAGGGACAAGACCAGCAACATCCCGTCCATCGTCCCCGATGATGACTGGAGGCACATGCAGCAGGTGTGCTTAGTGCTGGCTCCCTTCCTGCAGGCCACAAACATGGTGAGCAGGGACCATGCTATGGTCTGCGAGTGGGTGCCCCTGGTTTCTCTGCTGAACAGGGCACTCGATGCTTTGCTGGCACAGGGAGCGGCAGCCTTGGACCAGCAGGAGCGGCAAGCAGCTGCACAGTCCACCTCTGAGGGGGAGGAGGAGGAGGACTTGGTGGAGGTCCCTGACCTGGCTGCTGATGAGGGGGATCAGCGCAGTGCAGCTGAGTTGGTGCGGGGGTGGAGAGAGGATGAGGCAGCAGAGGAGGAGGATGAGGAGGACAGCACTGACGTCGATGTGCCAGCAGACGTGGCCCGCCTCTTCCCAATGGCAGCGCACATGCTGACGTGCCTGCGCAGGGACCCCAGGGTGATCCAGATGAAGCAGAGGGAGGACATCTGGATCAGCATGATGTTGGACCCACGCCTCAAGGGGAAGTTGAGCCAGTTCCTGCCGCCTGCAGGAGGAGACCCAGCGCAACAAATAAGGAGCTTGCAGCAGGCCCTTGTTGAGCGCTTGGAGGAAGCCTTCCCCCAGCCTTCCACCCCCACTGTCCAGCAGCCAGCACAGAGGCAGCAGCAGGTGCCTGCATCCAGCAGCAGCAAGCGCCCCACAGACCTGCTGTCTCTCAGCCACGAGCTCTACAGGACTGTAGAGGCTCCGGCAGCAGTGACTAGAGAGGAGATGCATGCAGCAGCATCCTCCTCCGGTCACAGCCAGCGCCTGACCCGCATGGTGGCTGACTACATGGGGTCCTACAGCGGGCTTGACAGCGATGCCCCTGTTGATCCCATGGAGTATTGGGTCAAGCGCATGGAGATCTGGAGCGAGCTGGCGCAGTACGCCCTGGAAGTGCTGTCCTGCCCCCCTTCCAGCGTGCTGTCCGAGCGCTGCTTCAGTGCAGCTGGTGGCGTGGTCACCGAGAAACGCTCACGTCTGTCTCACAAGTCTGTGGACAGACTGACGTTTCTCAAGATGAACCAGGCGTGGGTGGAAGGCGAGTTCCTGGCCCCTGTTGTCGGCGAGAGGGGGACATGAACTGGCTGCCGGAACTTAGTACCATCGTTAATGTGCCTTACCACCCTTTACCACCTCCTGGCTCCTGCTCACTAAGCCAGCCTGGTTCACTTTGACTATTACGTCGCCTGCAGCCACACATTTCACACCTACAGTGGGCTGCTGCTGTGTACTGCCCTTCTGCTGTCTGTCTGTGTTTCCCACTGCCAGGGTACACAGAATTACCGTCTGCTGCCACTCTGCCACCAGCTATTACGTCACAACAATAGCTGCTCACACTGCTCCTCCATTCCTCCTGCTGCTGCTGTCTGTCTGTGTTTCCCACTGCCAGGGTACACAGAATTACCTTCTGCTGCCACTCTGCCACCAGCTATTACGTCAAAACAATAGCTATATTGGTTGTAAAACCAAAACCAAAAAAAACCAATAAAAAAAAAAAAAGGTTTAATTTTTCTGAGGTGCCCGGGTTGAAAACTGTGTTGTCCCAGTTGTGTATTGGACACAATGTGGGCTGCACGACCGCTGTCTGGGACCTCCTGTTGTGTTTATTTACAGCCCTGGTATCACCGCTAGGTACCAGGGCTATTATGTCACGCTGCCTACCTGCTGCCACACTCACACTGCTCCTCCATTCCTCCTGCTGCTGCTGTCTGTCTGTGTTTCCCACTGCCAGGGTACACAGAATTACCGTCTGCTGCCACTCTGCCACCAGCTATTACGTCACAACAATAGCTGCTCACACTGCTCCTCCATTCCTCCTGCTGCTGCTGTCTGTCTGTGTTTCCCACTGCCAGGGTACACAGAATTACCTTCTGCTGCCACTCTGCCACCAGCTATTACGTCAAAACAATAGCTATATTGGTTGTAAAACCAAAACCAAAAAAAACCAATAAAAAAAAAAAAAGGTTTAATTTTTCTGAGGTGCCCGGGTTGAAAACTGTGTTGTCCCAGTTGTGTATTGGACACAATGTGGGCTGCACGACCGCTGTCTGGGACCTCCTGTTGTGTTTATTTACAGCCCTGGTATCACCGCTAGGTACCAGGGCTATTATGTCACGCTGCCTACCTGCTGCCACACTCACACTGCTCCTCCATTCCTCCTGCTGCTGCTGTCTGTCTGTGTTTCCCACTGCCAGGGTACACAGAATTACCGTCTGCTGCCACTCTGCCACCAGCTATTACGTCACAACAATAGCTGCTCACACTGCTCCTCCATTCCTCCTGCTGCTGCTGTCTGTCTGTGTTTCCCACTGCCAGGGTACACAGAATTACCTTCTGCTGCCACTCTGCCACCAGCTATTACGTCAAAACAATAGCTATATTGGTTGTAAAACCAAAACCAAAAAAAACCAATAAAAAAAAAAAAAGGTTTAATTTTTCTGAGGTGCCCGGGTTGAAAACTGTGTTGTCCCAGTTGTGTATTGGACACAATGTGGGCTGCACGACCGCTGTCTGGGACCTCCTGTTGTGTTTATTTACAGCCCTGGTATCACCGCTAGGTACCAGGGCTATTATGTCACGCTGCCTACCTGCTGCCACACTCACACTGCTCCTCCATTCCTCCTGCTGCTGCTGTCTGTCTGTGTTTCCCACTGCCAGGGTACACAGAATTACCGTCTGCTGCCACTCTGCCACCAGCTATTACGTCACAACAATAGCTGCTCACACTGCTCCTCCATTCCTCCTGCTGCTGCTGTCTGTCTGTGTTTCCCACTGCCAGGGTACACAGAATTACCTTCTGCTGCCACTCTGCCACCAGCTATTACGTCAAAACAATAGCTATATTGGTTGTAAAACCAAAACCAAAAAAAACCAATAAAAAAAAAAAAAGGTTTAATTTTTCTGAGGTGCCCGGGTTGAAAACTGTGTTGTCCCAGTTGTGTATTGGACACAATGTGGGCTGCACGACCGCTGTCTGGGACCTCCTGTTGTGTTTATTTACAGCCCTGGTATCACCGCTAGGTACCAGGGCTATTATGTCACGCTGCCTACCTGCTGCCACACTCACACTGCTCCTCCATTCCTCCTGCTGCTGCTGTCTGTCTGTGTTTCCCACTGCCAGGGTACACAGAATTACCGTCTGCTGCCACTCTGCCACCAGCTATTACGTCACAACAATAGCTGCTCACACTGCTCCTCCATTCCTCCTGCTGCTGCTGTCTGTCTGTGTTTCCCACTGCCAGGGTACACAGAATTACCTTCTGCTGCCACTCTGCCACCAGCTATTACGTCAAAACAATAGCTATATTGGTTGTAAAACCAAAACCAAAAAAAACCAATAAAAAAAAAAAAAGGTTTAATTTTTCTGAGGTGCCCGGGTTGAAAACTGTGTTGTCCCAGTTGTGTATTGGACACAATGTGGGCTGCACGACCGCTGTCTGGGACCTCCTGTTGTGTTTATTTACAGCCCTGGTATCACCGCTAGGTACCAGGGCTATTATGTCACGGCGAGCTGCCTGCCTCATTGACTGCCTGCTGCCACACACTCATCCTCCTCCTCCTGCTGCTGAATTTACCTCCTGCTGTCTTTGTGTTTCCACTGCCAGGGAGCACATACAATGGCGCTTCCAACATGCGTGCGCCCACCAGCTATTTGTTACGCTCAAAAATAGCTGCATTTCTTTAAAAAAAAATTTGAAAAGAGAAATACGTGAAGAAGAAGAAGAAGACGATATTGAAAAAGAAGGAGAAGGAGAAGATGAAGAAGAAGATGAAGAAGAAGATGAAGAAGAAGAAGATGAAGATGAAGAAGATGAAGATGAAGAAGAAGAAGAAGATGAAGAAGAAGAAGATGAAGAAGAAGATGAAGAAGATGAAGATGAAGAAGAAGAAGAAGATGATGAAGAAGATGAAGAAGAAGAAGAAGAAGATGAAGAAGAAGAAGATGAAGAAGAAGAAGATGAAGAAGAAGATGAAGAAGATGAAGAAGAAGATGAAGAAGATGAAGATGAAGAAGAAGAAGAAGATGATGAAGAAGATGAAGAAGAAGAAGAAGAAGATGAAGAAGATGAAGAAGAAGAAGAAGAAGATGAAGAAGAAGAAGAAGAAGATGAAGAAGATGAAGAAGATGAAGAAGATGAAGAAGAAGATGAAGATGAAGAAGATGAAGATGAAGAAGATGAAGATGAAGAAGATGAAGAAGATGAAGAAGAAGAAGAAGATGAAGAAGAAGAAGAAGAAGATGAAGAAGAAGATGAAGAAGATGAAGATGAAGAAGAAGAAGAAGATGATGAAGAAGAAGAAGAAGAAGAAGAAGAAGATCTAGAAGAAGATTAAGAAAGATAAAGAAGAAGAAGAACAAGTATATACAGTAACACTACACTACTGAACCAAATTAAGGACACAACTTCTCTTTCCACATTTTTTTTTAAAGGAACATCCCCACATAATCACTTGCTGTTGTTACTTGGAAAAAAAGATGTTTCTTGCATCATTCACCCTCAAAACAAGTGTTGGAAGCTATTTTGGGCCAATTCGAATAGTCAGCTCGAATAGTGAGCTCGAATACCGACTCGAATAGTGAGCTCGAAGTCCGAGGTCGAATCGAATAGTAAAAAATATTCGACTCGAATATTCGACTGACCTCGAATAATTTACTATTCGAATTCGACCAAATTCGAATTTTTAAAAGGGGTATTTGAGCACCACTACTGCTAGGACATTAGACTATGACTATAGTAGGATTAGATTGTGAGCTCCTCTGAGGACAGTCAGTGACATGACTATGTACTCTGTAATGTGCTGCAGAAGATGTCAGTGCTATATAAACACATTATAATAATATGGTAGGACATTAGGCTATGACTATGGTAGGATTAGATTGTGAGCTCCTCTGAGGACAGTCAGTGACAGGACTATGTAAAGCACTGGGGAAGATGTCAGCGCTGTATAAATCCATAATAGTAATAATGTCAGGCATAGGTCTGGTAGTGTATAACTGGGCTGTTTGTAGTTCTTCTCTGTGATGTTTTTTTGACTAAATGACTGTGCCTAATCTAATGAAGTAAATACCGGGGTGGCCTTGCACTAATTGCTGTACTGCAGCCCTGCAGTGACTCTGCTGGATGTACAATGGATATGTGGGTGTAGAGCTACAGTTAGTGCTTATTTGCTGCTGTAACAATCACAGGCTGCGATCCGAAATATTAGCTCATCACTGACCTGTGCCTGACCTACAAATCTGTCCACAAAACCTGTCCAACCTACATTTCCGATCTTACCCAGAGGTACACACCTAGTCGCTCACTCCGCTCCTCCAACGAAATTCACCTACCTGATCATGCACCTCCATTACTGTGAACCCATCCTATGCATCTAAGTGTACCTAACTTGCCTAATCTCCATGCTCCATCCAGTGACTAAGCATTACCTTGTACTCATACTGTGCTGTGTGATCTCCATGCTCTCCTCCAGTGACTGACAAAGCATTACCTTGTACTCATACTGTGCTGTGTGATCTCCATGCTCCATCCAGTGACTAAGCATTACCTTGTACTCATACTGTGCTGTGTGATCTCCATGCTCCCATCCAGTGACTAAGCATTACCTTGTACTCATACTGTGCTGTGTGATCTCCATGCTCCCCTCCAGTGACTAAGCATTACCTTGTACTCATACTGTGCTGTGTGATCTCCATGCTCCCATCCAGTGACTAAGCATTACCTTGTACTCATACTGTGCTGTGTGATCTCCATGCTCCCCTCCAGTGACTAAGCATTACCTTGTACTCATACTGTGCTGTGTGATCTCCATGCTCCCATCCAGTGACTAAGCATTACCTTGTACTCATACTGTGCTGTGTGATCTCCATGCTCCCATCCAGTGACTAAGCATTACCTTATACTCATACTGTGCTGTGTGATCTCCATGCTCCCCTCCAGTGACTAAGCATTACCTTGTACTCATACTGTGCTGTGTGATCTCCATGCTCCCATCCAGTGACTAAGCATTAACTTGTACTCATACTGTGCTGTGTGATCTCCATGCTCCATCCAGTGACTAAGCATTACCTTGTACTCATACTGTGCTGTGTGATCTCCATGCTCCCCTCCAGTGACTAAGCATTACCTTGTACTCATACTGTGCTGTGTGATCTCCATGCTCCATCCAGTGACTGACTAAGCATTACCTTGTACTCATACTGTGCTGTGTGATCTCCATGCTCCATCCAGTGACTGACTAAGCATTACCTTGTACTCATACTGTGCTGTGTGATCTCCATGCTCTCATCCAGTGACTAAGCATTACCTTGTACTCATACTGTGCTGCATGATCTGGTTTGCATGTATTCCTGTATTGTCATATTGCTGTATGGCACCCCTAAATATTGTATGTATCCCTATTTATTGTCCAGCGCTGCATAATATGTTGGCGCTTTATAAATACAATAAATAATAAATACTGAGCGCAGGTTGACAAACAAGGGATTCTCCAAATTCACAAATCTCCTGCCTCACCTCTCACTACAAAGAATCCCGGAACTCGCAGCACACCTGCCACAGGGGGAGCTCAAGTGCTTACACTAAGCAGTAAGAACTTCAGTCACAGTCCATTTACCATAGCGATGGTGGCCACACACGTTTCATCTGGAGTGCTAAAAGTACACATATATGTAACATCAAACTAACTACTCAATGTGAAAACAGTCAAATGAAAGCACACCTGAACTGTGCTTAACCTCCCTGGCGGTACGCAGTTTCAGAGGCTGCGTCTGCGGGAGGATTTTTTAAAATAAAATTAGATTTAAATGCTTAAACTAGCAGTTGGAAAAAGCTGTTATTTCCCACAATGCAACAAGGTTCGCAGACTGCAAACTGTCAGGACCATGGTCATGACATCACACTGTAGGAGGGGTTTCACCACATTATCAGCCATACATACCCCCAATGATCTGTAAAGATTTGTCATGGGAAAGGGGGTATCAGCTACTGATTGGGTTGAAGTTCAATCCTTGGTTACAGGTCCTCTTTAAACTGAGCGGATCGCTCAGAAACAGCCGTATCAGTCCGCCGACAGTGCGTACACACGCCGGACTGTCGCTGGAACGTCCACCCAGCGGGAGGTCACGACGGACCCGTCGTTGCCTGCAGTCTGGCGTGTGTACGGACCTTTAGTTACCTGGGGCTAATTCCAGTTTCTCCCCTCCTCGTAATCCGTGAGGTCCACCTGTTCTCCCGCTGGCGGCTCCCTAAGGTGCGCCACACAAGCGCAAATCCTATTAAATGTGCATGCACGGCTCCTTCCACACGCCCACCTCATTCAGGCTCCTGTTGCCGGTAGCATTCTGTGCATGCATGGTTCATTCAAGAACCACACATCCGCAGAGCACTCCCACCAGTGGGAGAGCGGAGGGGACCCAGAGCACGTAACGAGACCTCGCAAAATGTGACCAGGGGGTCTTGGAGGATGAGGCCCACTTCCTGCTGCAGCTACACTGCATCAAATATGCACCTGTGAGGACTGTCCACAGTGTCCACTGTGAGGGCTTGAAGAAGCTTTGTGGGGGGGGGGGGGGGGGGGAGGAATCATTATAGCTGAGTCAATATAGCAGAGACAGAAGGGGGCAGGATTGGGCTTAAAAAGACATCAGAGAAGACAGACTCAGCTATAATGATTCCTGAGTTAAGTCAGACTGAATGCTCAGTCGGGGTTTTTTTTTCAGGGCAGATAAGAAGCAGGCTGAGCAGTGAAAGATGAAACAGAGAGCAGGGTAGGTGTTTTCTCTAATGTTACCACTGATATATATGGTAAAATACATGAGGGTGCTTCATCTCTGGTTCACTGAAACCAGAGCTGTTCAAAGCTAAACGTTTTATACATACCTGGGGCTTCCTCCAGCCCCATAAGCTCGGATCACCCCCACACCCCAGTCGCGGCCAGTCTGCGCAAGAGAAGTGCGCCCTCTACGTATCTCTCCGGCACACTTCTCTTACGTCAGACTGGCTGAAGATACGAAACCCGTTACCGGAGCTGCAGAGGATGGCGGCGTGGGAGCGATCTGAGCTTATGGGGCTGGAGGAAGCCCCAGGTATGTGTTAAACTTTTAGCTTTGATCAGCTCTGGTTTCCTTCAAAGTGTACCTTACACCTGGAATTACATTTTCTTAAAGAGAATCTGTATTGTTAAAATCGCACAGAAGTAAACATACCAGTGCGTTAGGGGACATCTCCTATTACCCTCTGTCACAATTTCGCCGCTCCTCGCCACATTAAAAGTGGTTAAAAACAGTTTTAAAAGTTTGTTTATAAACAAACAAAATGGCCACCAAAACAGGAAGTAGGTTGATGTACAGTATGTCCACACATAGAAAATACATCCATACACAAGCAGGCTGTATACACCCTTCCTTTTTAATCTCAAGAGATCATTTGTGTGTTTCTTTCCCCCTGCAGCTATCTTCCACTGAAGTGTCAGGCTGTTTCTTCCTGCAGAGTGCAGACAGCTCTGCCTGTATGTAATTCATCAGTATGTGAAAGCCCAGCCAGCTCAGAGGAGGATTTATCCAGCTTGTAAAAGATAAGAGAGAAGAGAGAAGCTGCCCTAATCTAAATAATACACAGGCAGTGTGCAGAGAGGGGCCTGGAGGGGGGAGTTCATAGCAGAACCACAACACTGAAGAACTTGGCAGCCTTCCAGACACAGGCTGACAAGTCTGACAAGAGAGAGATAAGTTGATTTATTACAGAGATGGTGATAGTAGAACGTGCTGCAGTAAGCCAGAACACATTAGAATAGCTTTTTGAACTTGTAGGATGATAAAAAACAGGATGCAATTTTTGTTACGGAGTCTCTTTAAAACAAACCTCCCCATATAGGAAATTCATTAGAGTGTGCCGTTGAGGGGAGAAGGGGGTGGGGGGTTGGGGAGAGCATCATTACTTACATATGGTGGTCTGCTCCTCTGGCCCACCGCCCATGTGGGGATACATCTCCCAGCATGCATTGCGGTGGGCGCAGACTCAAGATTTCACTGGGAACTACAAAATGCGGCAGCTGCGGTCGGTCTGTAGAGAACTCATATGGACAGGAGCGCCAGACGAGCAGCACCACAAAGGTAAGTAATGAGGATCACCCCAATCACTACCCCCAACAGCATACTTTATTACAGAAAAAAAATATTTCAGGTGCACAGTACTCTTTAAAGTGCAATTACAAAACCCAAAGAGTAGGATAAATAAGGGTCGGGTGTACGCCAATCAATATAAAATATCATAACTTTATTAGGTTCATAAAAAATATAATAAGTACAGGTAGTCTCCGGTTAACGAACGAGATCGGGACTGTAGGTTTGTTCTTCACCTGAATCTGTTCTTAAGACTTTTGTACAACTTAACTGTCGTTGTGGTATACTTTGTCATATCATTAGACATATAATTCTCTGAAAACCACTTCCTAAGCAGAGATGGAGTCTGGCGGTAACCGCACTGCACATGACACCGTGCAAGCGCCTGTAGATTTCATACTGATAGATTCACTTTTTGAAGCTAAGCGATGTTTGCATGTAAACTGACCACATATCGCTGTGTCAGGGAAGCCACCGTTCTTATAAATAAACTGACCAGTTGACATTCTGGGGAGAGTTGTTATCGCTTAGCTCACTTTGGTGGTGGGGATCAGAGCATACAGGGGAGTAACTATAATTCAGGGCTGTGGAGTCGGAGTCGTGGAGTCAGAGTCGTGGAGTCGGGCAATTTTGGGTGCCTGGAGTCGGAGTCGGGAAAAAATGCACCGTCTCCGACTCCGACTCCTAATGCATTTGTAACTGTAATTAAAATAGAAAATATGATAAAATGTTCTATTTCTCAGATAATAGTCATTAAAAATAATGTATATATACAGTATATATACAGTAATAGCTGTGCTTAGTCCACAAAAATGAAATAAACCAATCAAAATTAGTTACTTGTGCTGCTTCAATAAAGCAGTCCCCGTATTTTTAAGGTCAGATATACATATCTGATTGTGACTGTATATATGATGTGTACACAGAAATCTCTTATATATACACTAAATAACATCTATGCTGTAAGAATAAAGCCTGATGTGTAGCTGTGTCACTAATAGAGATGGTCAACGAGATGGAAATAATTCTGCATTGATGCTGATTTATGCAAATGTATGCACTCCCTTTGCTGATGAAATCAAATAATTTGATATGTTGTTAAAATTTGGTTTGGTGACTACAAATTAAAGGGTAACTGAGACGGATGAAAAGTAAAGTTTTATACATACCTGGGGCTTCCTCCAGCCCCCTTCAAGCTAATCAGTCCCTCGCTGTCCTCCACCACCCGGATCTTCTGCTATGAGTCCTGGTAATTCAGCCAGTCAGCGCTGTCCGGCCGCATGCCGTTCCCACAGCCAAGAACATTCTGCACCTGCGCAATAGTGCTGCACAGGTGTAGTATGCTCCTGGCGGCGGAGTGTGTGCATGCGCACTACGACTGGCTCAAGTACCTGGACTCATAGCAGAAGATCCAGGTGGTGGAGGAGGACAACGAGGGACTGATTATCCTGAAGGCGGCTGGAGGAAGCCCCAGGTATGTATAAAACTTTAATTTCATCTGTCTCAGGTTTACTTTGTTACACAGTAGTACTATACTCTACATATGCACTCCCCACAGAGCTGCAGGGAATCCACTGAGAATGCTGTGCACATTGAACACAGAGGTGTTGTCAGTCACCCATAAACCTTGTTCAGATTGTGCATGAAGAATGTGTAATAGAGGAAGAATCTCCTCGTTCCCCTGCAGAGTACCTGCACATCATTCTTACATGTACCCACGGTTACATTGCCTAGGGCCTGATAGATGTTCTTTGTTCCGATTTGTACCTTTTACAAGTACTCTTACCAAGGACTAGTTTTAGTCTAAAGGGAATAAATATAGTAGTCTACATATCCTTCTCACTTCAGTTGTCTTGTAAAATTCCTAAGCGTTGGCAGTTAACCCTCTGGGGGCTAATCCCGAGCTGAGCTCGGGGTAAGCCGCCACAGAGGATTTCTCAGGCCCTGGTGGGCCGATTTGCATAATTTTTTTTTGTTGCACGCAGCTAGCACTTTGCTAGCTGCGTGTATATACCGATCGCCGCCGCTCCGCGCTGATTCGCCGCTACCCGCCGTGCCGCGCCGCTCCCCCCCCCCAAGACCCCGTGCGCAGCCTGGCCAATGAGTGCCAGGCAGCGCTGAGGGGTGGATCGAGACTCCCTCTGACGTCACAACGTCGTTGACGTCGATGACGTCATCCCGATCGTCGCCATGGCGACGGGGGAAGCCAAACAGGAAATCCCGTTCTGAACGGGATTTCCTGTTTGATTTGATTGCCGGAGGCGATCGGAGGGGGTGGGGGGATGCCGCTGCACAGCGGCTATCATGTAGCGAGCCCTGGGCTCGCTACATGATTTAAAAATAAAAAAAATTAAAAAATAGTGCTGCGCCACCTCCTGGGCGAAATAATTGAAACCCCCAGGAGGTTAAGAGACGAATTTCATGTTACATACTTTTAATCAACAAAATTGTAATATGCAAATTAGAGGAGTCGGAGTCGAGGAGTCGGTGGAATCCTAAACTGAGGAGTCGGAGTCGGTGGATTTTTGGACCGACTCCACAGCCCTGCTATAATTCATGGGGCCCCCCCCCCCCGCAAAACTTTTCTGAGCCCCCCAATGTTGACACCCTTTCTCTTGCCTACACTTGGTGCCACTCAAAGCCCATCTTACAAGGGTCATAAAACAAGTGTGAACATCATAATCTTCACACCCATAACAAGAGCAGCCACAAAATCTTCTGATCTGAAGGATGGACCCCTTTATCGGAGGCAGTGAAGTAGTAGTTGGGGGCCCCCTCACAGCTTTGGGCCCCTCTGCGGTCGCAGGTGCAGCTCCTCTGTAGTTACGCCCCTGATAGCATAGACAAGGTCACAAATGCCAGCGAGTCAGCCTTTAGGCTACTTTCACAGTTTGACGTTGCGTTTTGATGCGACATTAAAGTCGCAATGCAAACTAAACGCAACGTCCCAAAACTGTCACCACGCAACTCTATGCCCCGTTATCGTCGCATACAGTAGAGCAGGGGTCCCCAACCTTTTCCGGCCCGGGGACCACTTTCTGACCAAATTTTTCCTCCGGGGCCCGGGAGGGAGGGGGGGTCAATGGGCGGGGGGTCTCGGGGGCGGCAGTTGCGCGCGCGACCTAGTGGACAGTGTCGTGCGCAGCGGGTTATTGGGGGGGGGGCTGGGGTTCGGGGGCATAGCTAGCATAGTTGCCCCAGTATAGGGAGTTTAGTTGCCCCAGTATGGCTAGTATGGTTAGTATAGTGCCCCAGTATAGCTAGTATAGTGACCAGTATAGCTAATATATTGTCCAGTATGGGTAGGTAGTGCCCCAGTATAGCTAGTATAGTGCCCAGTATAGCTAGTATAGTGCCCAGCATGGCTAGTATAGTGCCCAGTATAGCTAGTATAGTGCCCCAGCATGGCTAGTTCAGTGCCCAGTATAGCTAGTATAGTGCCCAGTATGGCTAGTATGGTTAGTATAGTGCCCCAGTATAGCTAGTATAGTGACCAGTATAGCTAATATATTGTCCAGTATGGGTAGGTAGTGCCCCAGTATAGCTAGTATAGTGCCCAGCATGGCTAGTATAGTGCCCCAGTATAGCTAGTATAGTGCCCAGTATCGCTAGTATAGTGCCCAGCATGGCTAGTATAGTGCCCAGCATGGCTAGTATAGTGCCCCAGTATGACTAGTATAGTGCCCCAGTATGACTAGTATAGTGCCCCAGCATGGCTAGTATAGTGCCCCAGCATGGCTAGTATAGTGCCCAGTCTGTCATCTCCCGCTGCTGTGAGGAAGGAAGGAGGCGGGGCAGCGGCTTCCTGTACCGGCGATATGCATCGCCGCTACCATGGAAACTGCTTTCCCGCCTCCTTCCCTCCTACAGCAGCGCGTCTTTGCTCATGTTATCGGAGATGCTGGAGGAAGGAGAGCGGCGCCTGGGGGGTAATCCGGAAGCGGCCGCCGCTCATAAGGTAACAGGACAGGAGCGGCGGCCGCGGGGGGAGATGACAGACCCGCCGCGGCCCAGCTGGAAACTGCCAACGGACCGGCAGTGGGCCGCGGCCCGGTGGTTGGGGACCCCTGCAGTAGAGCATACAGGCAATGAAAAGTATGCGTCCAGGTCATTACTGAGCATGTGCAAACAGTCTAACGCAGTTAATCACGTGTATAACGCACAGCATGCAGCACTTTCTAATAACGCTACACGTTACACACAAACGCAATGTGTGCACTGTGAATGTTGCACAGACTTAGTATTGCTGTGCGTTAGTCCACGTTAAAACATTTTCTAACATGCGACTTTAACGTCCCACAGTGAAAGAGCCCTTAGGGTAACTTAGTATCCCAGCTTTATTAGTCAGCCAACAAAATCAAATCAACAAAACCCACCGCACTGGGACCAGATGCAAGTAACTTTTTCTCCCGAGCTTTCTCCTAGGAGATCATTTTTCAACTTCTTCTTTTCAAAACTATGCTATTAAAAAAAGTAGGTGAAAAGAACTATGACAATTATTTTTGAGTATCTTCTCGTTTTCTGGTGGTTTAAAAGGCAACGTAAGGTGTGAACATATCACCTAGGAGAAAACGTGAATTGCATATTTGCCTGGGTATTTTAGCAAGGGCTGCAGTCACACCAGATACAAAGCGCTCTGCTTCTGTACCAGCCCTCACCTCAGGTTATCTTCAGGGTCACTGCATATAACCTTCTGTAATGATCGCTGCTGCAGCAGGTGTTGCTGGAAGTAGTAGTGCTGCAGCTCAGGCAGTTCTGATGTCTTTCCATGCAAGCTGCATAGCTTTGTCTGTCTTTCCCTGCTGTCAGCTTGTGACTGATTATCATTCACCTGTGTGGGAATCTGCATGTCTGCTCCCATTGGATGACCTCAGTATAAAGATCTGCTTCCTGCAGGGTTTCCTTGGGTTTTCATAGCTTCAGTTTAAGCCTGTCTTGCTGTCGCTTCAGCCCTCGATCGTGTTTCTTGTTCTAAAGATACTTTGCTGGTCTTTGCATCATATATTGGTTCATTGCCAATATATATGCATACCAGCACGTTTATTATTTTCCTTGTATTTGTGTTACGTTGATACATCAGTGTCGCTGATGTATACGTACACGAACTGTTTATATCCTGTGTGCAGTTAGTCAGCTTTCCAGCACGTTTTGGTAGGTTGCACGTACCGTGACCACCCGTGCTGAGGTAGTTACCCTGCTCCTGGTTCTGTTTGTGGATTGCGTTCATCTCTGCGAAGAGATAACGAATCCTTCTGAATCCTGTCCTGTTACCGTTTGTGGATTGCGTTCATCTCTGCGAGGAGATAACGAATCCTTCTGAATCCTGTCCTGTTACCGTTTGTGGATTGCGTTCATCTCTGCGAAGAGATAACGAATCCTTCTGAATCCTGTTCTGTTACCGTTTGTGGATTGCGTTCATCTCTGTGAAGAGATAGCGAACCCTTCTGAGTCCTGTTCCCTGTATTACTCCAGTCCTAGTCAGTGTTCCTGCTTATGTCATATATCGGTTCATTGCCGATATATACATATGTTAGTCAGACGTTACAAATAGTTTCATTGATAGCTGTAATTGTAATACGCTAGGAAAACATACTTATTGTATATTTATCTGTGTTACGTTCATCTATCTTGATCCTGCTATTTCCTGACTATCCTGTCCTGTCTTTGTGAGGCACGCCATCGCTGCAATCGCATTGGCTGCCTCATTCCAGTCTGTCTGGTTTTGGACGCTTGCTGTCGCTAAGTAGCCGCTAGCTAGCAAGCGTTCATTCTGTCTACCTGTCCTGATCTCCTCAGTTCTGGTTTATGCGCTCAGCGCTACTTTGCGCTGAGACGTTATAACGAAAGCATTGTTTGTGGCTGTCAGATCTGCACCGGCTCTGTGCGCCACAATCTCCTATTGGAGTCAGTCCTCCCCTCCACTATACTAGGGATAGCCTGTTTCCTTGTGCTGGTGTGTGTACCTCCTCCACGCCAGCTCATGCGTTGCATGCTGACTGTGGAGAATACACCACCAAGCCTTACACCTTCCCTTTCTATTCGCCAGGCTCACTGGGTATTGAGTGGCACCCTGCCACAGGCAGCCCTCAGCCACCGACTTATCCAGGCCTCTCCTGGGTTACCAGTACTGGAGTCCAGCAGAGACAATATAGAGTGAAAACAGGAAATGAAAATCCCATAAAGGCTACAATCAAGTTTTATACACAGCGACATCTTGTGGTTGTTTTACTATACTGCAGTTTAAGGTAATAATCCTTCCAACAGTGCAAGGGTACTTTAATACCCCTCTCCCCCCCCCCCCCCGCTTAAAGGGAAGGTCCAGGGGATTGAAAAATAAGAAAATCTACTTACATCGGGCTTCATCCAGCCCCTAGCAGCCATCTTGTGCCCTTGCCGCAGCTACGGTGTCTCCTGGTCCCCTCCGGTGCAGTTGCCAACCTCGCCAGGTCGGCATTTTCATGCGCTCCAGCGTGCGGCTCATGCTCTCACACTGACGTCATCCGGGCTGTACTGCGCAGGCGAAGAACTACTGGGCGCACCTGGCATCTTAAAACGGAGGGGACCGCCAGGCCACCAGCGGTGAGCGGAGCTGCGGCGAGGGCACAGGACGGCTGCAAGAGGCTGGAGGAAGCCCCTGGTAAGTAGATGTTTCTTTTTTCAGGAGCTTGGATGAGCCTAACTGGCGCCCAAACGACCAATAGTTGTAGCCGATCGTAGCCCAATATATTCTATGTAGTAGCCGGGCACCCAATCAACCTGATCTGTTCATTTTGGCCTTGTATACTGAGTGAAACTTAAACATTTTTAAAATGGTCACCAAAGGATGTGGTCCAGCCTGGAGGACAGAAAACCACATAAAGATGGCGAGACGTGTCAGTTGGGTCGTCGCGCTGGACTCATGCTCATTCATTGAGGTTTTCCTGTACTTAGTTGTACTTATCTGTCACACGCAAGTGACTGTCTCCCATGTTACACAAAGCTCCCCCGGCCGAGTGCGGCCTACTCCAGCGTTTCACATGGAACCAGCGGCCTTCTCTAATGGCTTAGATTTGTGTGAACGGCACTTAGATAAACTCCAATCTGCGGAGTGCTTTCCAATGCATTATTGAATTTACACTCGAGCAGGAAGATCTCAGGGCATCCCGTCCTCATTATGCGGGGCTTCTGCTCGCGCCGCACCTTCCGCCCCGCTTCTATCGGGAGCGAGAGACGGGCGCAAATGGAAGGAGAACTATGGTTGCCAAGGAAACACCAAAATAATTGGGGAGCGAGAAGGGATGCTCGGAAATCTTGAGAGACGAACTCGAGGCACAATAGGATTTCACTTTTCAAATGTGGCAGTTTTTCTGTGTTATAAAAAGAACAATCACACTTAGGATTGCCGTCATTTTACATGCCCAGGTGCAGAGTGTAGATCGTGGGAAGTGACCAATTAAAAAAAGGACTAAGTGCTGGAACACACCATGCAATTTCCCGTCAGATAGATGGGTCGAATAGATCATTTCCGACAGGTCCGATCTGATTTCTGATGGTTTTTCTGATCAATTTGCATAGAAGTGATCAGAAAATGAATCAGAAAAACAATTGGAAATCCGATCGGATCTGTCGGAAATTATCTATTGACAGGGCCGGATTTGCACTCTTTACCGCCTAAGGCCACTGTCAACAGCCGACCCCCTTCAGTATAGGTAACCAGATGTCCCCTCCTACAATTTAGATATCCAGGTGACCCTTCCCCCTCCCTCCAGTATAAGTAGCTCATTGACCCTTCCCGCTATTTATAGATAGCCAGATGACCCTTCCCCTGCCCCACACCTCCAGTATAGATAGCCTGATGACCCCTCCCCCCTTCCCTCTAGTATAAGGAGCCAGATGACCCTCCTCCCTTTCGTAAAGTTAGCCTGATGACCACCCCTCCCTCCAATCTAGGTAGCCAGGTGACCCTTCTCTGATATAGCCTGCTGCCCACCCGCCCCTTGGTCCTGTAGTGCCCTAGGCCATGGCCTACGTGACCTTGGCTTAAATCCGGCACGGTCTATCGATCCATCTATCTGATGGGAAATTGCATTGTGTGTACCAGGCATAAAATAAAAACATATAAAGGGAATGTAAGGAAAATATGCACCTTCTGGAAAAGAATAACATTAGATCAAAATACAAATAACAAGGGCTTCATTGCCAATAAACGACGCGTTGCGGAAGTCTCCGCCTCCTGTCTGAAGGCTGAAACTGAGTGTCAAGTGTTGAATGTAGTAGTGGAAATGTTATCTGGTCATCGTTTTCTTTTTTCTCTTCTTGCCCCCCCCCCCCCCAATCACTATCTACTAACGATGATCCCTACCTCCCTACCCCTAAGCAGCCTTACAAACCCCAGATTGCAGACCACTTATATTTTTACTTGGGGGGGGGGGGGGGGGGGATGAGTGCTTCCCCTGCTGTTTTTCTGCACACAAATATGTCATAACACATAATGGCCAATATGCAATAAATTTTTTCACCTGAGTTTTCTCCTAAGAGATAATTTTTAATTTTCTATTAAATTAACTTTACAGCACTCAGCAATTGAAAAGGTACCAACAATGAGGTAAAAGAGTACTATAAAAACTATTTTAAATATTTTCTTGCTTGTTGGGGGTTTAAAGGGCATTTTATTTACAAGTTTCAAAATATCACCTGGGAGAAAAAAACAAATTGCATATGGGCCAATATGCTGGAGGACTATCAGGATTGCCAAGCTGTTCTTGCACTTCTGCCATGCCCTCTGCACCAATGGGAGGGGCAAGAAACATTTCTCTGGGGGCCGCGGTTGGGCTACATGTTCATTGTGTTTCTCACTGGATTAGCTGCATGCTTGTTTCAGGTGTGTGATTCAGACACTACTGCACCTAAAGAGATCAGCAAGACAGCCAGGCAACTGGTATTGTTTAAAAAAAAAACTTTACAGCCTCCATATCCCTCCCACGTCATCAGGGCCCATATGCAATTGACTTTTTGACTATGTTCACACTATAAATTGACAGTGCTTTTTGAAGCGCTGAGCAATTTTTAGCGATATTTAAAAAATTATCTTTCTCAACCCTTTCTAAGCACTTTTTGCAAAGCTATTTTTCCACCCGGAAATGAATAAATACAATGGGCTTGATACACAAAAGAGTGCTGTTAGCACGGCCATTTTCGTGGGAATTTTCGAGTTTGCGCGCAATCGCAAATCTTCGCACGCAATTAAACGTTTTCACGCGCAAACGCGAATTTTTGTGCGAAACTGTTTCCGCATGAAGATTCGCGTTTGCGCGCGAAAACGATAATGCTTTTGTGCGAAAACTTTTAATTGCACACAAAAATTCGTGATCGTGCGCAAACACGAAAATTCGCACGAAAACGGCTGTGCTAACAGTTAGCACTCTTTTGTGAATCTAGCCCAATGTATATATTCATAGAAAAGCTCTGGAAATGGCTATACAAACGCTTTTTCAAGCGCTTTGCGATTTCCCTATACCTTCCATTATAGCCAAATCGCCCCATAAATGGTACAGACAGCGCTTTTTGGAGCGGATCAGAATCAAACCGCTCATATGTGACCACTCGGGAATCATTGCACAATCAATGCCCTAGGTTTGAACAACCCCTAAGGCCTGGTGCACACCGAGCGGTTTTTGAAGCGTTTTGCAAATCACTTCCGCCTGTGAAAACGATTGGCTAATGTAATTCAATGGGATGGTGCACACCAGTGGTTTGAGGTTTTTAGTAAACCGCAAACATGCCTCCTGCTGCACGTTTGCAGAAGCGTTTCTGCCTCAATGTAAAGTATAGAAAAGTGGAAAACCGCTCTGGAAAACGCTACATCAGAGCTGTTCTCCAGGCGTTTTTGTTACAGAAGCAGTTCAGTAACAGCTTTACTGTAACAATATATGAGATCTGCTACACAAAAACCCTCCAAACCGCTAGGCATGTGTAGAAAACCTCTCTAATCCTGCCTAGAATCGCTCTGAAATCTGCTCCAAAAACCTTTAGTGTTTTGCGGATCTGCTAGCAGTTTTGGTGTGTACTGGGCCACACTCCTGCTTTTTCTCCTCGTGATATTTTCACAACTTGTCATAAAATGCCTTTTAAGCCACCAACAAACAAGAAAATACTCTGAATATGTGTGATAGTACTTTTTCACCAACTTTTGGGTACTTTTTCAATTGTAAAATGCTGAAAAGTTAGTTGAAAGAAAAGATGAAAATGATCTCCTAGGTGATAACTCAGGTGATAAAGTGAATTGCATATGTCCAGGTGTCCTTTAATCAATGCTAGGAATGGTGGGTAAGGCAGCGTTCATACTTGCTCAATTTCACACGCTTTATTTCTGTATCGTGAAATGCAAATTGGCACACGTCCAATGTTAATCAATGGCTGGTTCTTGACAGTTCATATTAGGTGCGATTTTTCATTTACGTAGACTTTTTATTTTTTTACTTTAGAGGCCATGGAAAGACGTAAGTGAGCATGACTGAAATAAACGTGTACGGAAATAGGTGCGCGGGTTCCACACAAAGAACTGTAATCGTAGCTTAAAGAGGCCCTGTAGTGACATATAGGAGCATGGGGTAAAAATAGGGGATGCAGCCCATGAGCCCGCGGAGGGCCCCCCCCCCTGGGGCCCGCTCGTGGCCGTTTTGGGGGGCTGGAGGGGTCGCACCATCAGGGGAAAGCTATGGCCACACTCGGTCCCCCCCTCCCTCACCTGGGGCTTTGCCCTCTGTGCTCCCCTCCAGCTTCAATAGCTATACAAGTGCAGCGGAGCGGCGGGCAAACATACCTTCCGTGCGTCCCGACGCTTCTCGCTCTAGTGACGGACGCGACTTCCTGTATAAAACAGGAAGTCACGTCAGTCACTAGAGCGAGAAGTGTCCGGACGCACGGAAGGTATGCTTGCCTGCCGCTGCCCACCGCTCCGCTGCACTTGTATAGCTATTGAAGCTGGAGGGGAGCACAGAGGGCAAAGCCCCAGGTGAGGGAGGGGGGGACCGAGTGTGGCCATAGCTTTCCCCTCATGGTGCGACCCCTCCACTTAGTTACGTCCCTGTATAGGAAAATGTAGTCAATTGTTCAGGATATCCACTTTTATAGTGATCTCCCTGGTTTCAGCATTAGAAACTCTTCTAAGAACTATAAATTGCTGTCCATTGGTATGTAAGCCCCCCTGCTAGTGATGTTACACCGAGGCTGTTTATTGTGCAGAATCCCCTCCCCCCCCCCCAGCATTCTGGGAGATCAGGTATTATTTATACTGACTCAGCTAATAAACATTCCGCAGAGATTACCTGACAGGACTAATGATGTTGCCACATGTGATACATTTGTAAGTAAATCAGGGTGAGGCAAGATTGTACAATGGACACACACTGAATAAATGATTTATATATGAATAGTGTAAAAGGAAAAAAAAAAAACAATTTGATTCATTATGTTCTTTCTGCTACAGTTCCTCTTTTACAGAGCTGCAGGAACTTCCAAAGCAACAAGGAAGATGGGCCAGGGCACAAGAGAGCTTTGGTAAGTGTGTAGTTTCTTCTTCATGTTAAAATTGCTCCTCCCCTCCCTCATGCCACACCCACTGCAAAGGAGCTATATATAAAACAGGTTGACCTACTAGGTATTTCAGCATGAAATCTCTCGGGAATCGTCCGAGTTCACTGCTGCCCCCCTAGTGTATAAATGTACCCTCCGTGTGAGCATTTATATATTACCCGTCTTCGGACTCACCCACTCATCCGTTAGCTCTATACACGGTATCGGCGTGGCGCATGTGTGATCACACACACGCCACGTGCTATGCGCTGGAGGCATGTATACCGGCGCTATTTGAAGAGTAGGGGGTTCCGAAGACAAATGGGCTCCGTGTGGTAGGCGACACAGGAGAGGTAATGTACAAATGCCCACATGGGGGCACACTTAAACACTGAGGGGATCAGTGCCGGGGGTTTCGTCGCTTGTCCCGATATCGCTCTCTGTTACCATCATCCACATCGACCACGACAGCCCTACATCTTGCAGCATGTCCGATCGATACCTGTGACTAATTTGGCCTGAAATTGGTTGCATCGTTGCTAGGGCATGCTCTTGGCAGCACCAAGTTTCATCCCACTTGATAATAATTATCGAATCTGATGGTCGATCGGCCACCAAGTCAGGAGATGTATGGGTACTTTAAAGGAACACTATCGATTAACATGTTTTTTTAAACCTGGGATTCAGAGCATTTCTGAAGTGCTGGTAAATAATGATGTATGTATTTCACTTGTTTATCTCTTTTGTTTACTGTATCAAATTCCTTTCACTCTTAACTGATGGCAAGTGGGAGGGGGAATTCCCTTACAGTACATCGGTTAACCCTGTGTGTGAGAAAGCTCTCACTGGCAACTGCCTGTGTCTCTGACTGAACTGTCTGCAGAGAGCAGAGGAAATGTAACTTGTTATAAACATTTGTAATTCTGTGTGAAACCTGCCACCACAGCTTTTCATACTTTTTTTTTGCTTTCAGAGATTAATATTTTGTAGTCTGATATGCAAAAAACAACTCTGGCTGTGCATTGAAGCAGAAAGCCCTTTTGCAAAAGATTTGTTCCCGTAGAGCTAAATCCTACACACAGTGATTCAAAGCTTTTGCCTCTGATATACGGACATAAAAAATAGAAAAATATTTATACAGCTATTTAGCTCCTTAGACATTATTTGCACATTGTCATTTTAGAACACTTGGGTAATGATAGTGTTCCTCTAAGAACGTGTGGCCCCTTTGCAGCTGCAGGGACTGCAATTATGCTTCTGCTCCCATGGGTGGGCCACCCCTTCCTCATGTGACTAGTCAGAAAAGCCAGGCTTGTGAAAAACGGCAATTCCGACATAGCATTGAGGCATCACGGAATACCCCCCTTAAAGAGACACTGAAGCGAAAAAAAAAATGATGATATTATGATTTGTATGTGTAGTACAGCTAAGAAATAAAACATTAAGATCAGATATATCAGTCTAATTGTTTCCAGTACAGGAAGAGTTAAGAAACTCTAGTTGTTATCTCTATGCAAAAAAGCCATTATTCTCTACGACTTTAAAAGTCCTGGAGAGGGCTGTTATCTGACTTTTATTATCTCAACTGTAAGTGAACTAATTACTTTTTCTCTGCCAGAGGAGAGGTCATTAGTTCACAGACTGCTCTGAAAGAATCATTTTGAATGCTGAGTGTTGTGTAATCTGCACATATTAGAGAATGATGCAATGTTAGAAAAAACACTGTATACCTGAAAATAAAAATATGAGGATATTTTCTTTGCTGCTAATCTTCTAGTAATTATTCATAGTACACAACCAATTCACTATATCATATATTTTTTTTTGCTTCAGTGTCTCTTTAACACCGTGCCTGTACTGCGGCGAGTACTCTAACAAATCAAACGTGAATATCAGTGGCGAATATCAATCTGACAGGGACAAAGAATATTCCAACATCGTGTCGCTATTGTGTAATACGTTCATTACAACAGAGACAACAGTCACGGAGGTATATCTCCTGCTAACGAGCCGACGGTTGTGAGGCGATCACAGGGATAGCCGGTGACCCCGGCCATTATACACTTAGCTACCAATCAAACAAGCAGCCGATCGACAGAACCTGACTATTGCTGCACTGCAGGTGGGAGGATAAGGGGAATCATTTTATCATTTGAACTAACAAGGCTCCTCTGTGATTGTCAGCGAACGCAGCTATGAAATCACTAGATACGGCGTGTGTGGGAGGAAAACTACTGCAGGGGTGTGTGACAACCGCAAGTCACTCTTATTTAGGGATTAGCGCAGATAGAGGAAGGAGAGGATGGTAACACCCAGCTATAGCTCCTGTGTCAGGCAGGAGGGGGACAATAGGGCGCCCCATCTATCATAATTACCTGCATTCATCCACATACCATGTTCAGCAACTGTGGCACCAAAGTCAGGTCAGGAGCTAGGTGTGAGTTTATCCTGTTTTAATTGTCCTAATTCTGTTAATGCGAAAAATAGAACCCTCCGAGGCTATGCCTACACTCAATACAATACAGTTGTGTCTGCGCCCAGCCGAATGCGATGGATTGCCTACTAGACTGAGCTCAGTGCCTGGATCAAAACTCAGAACTTCCTCTCTGCTCTTAAAGATTGACCACAGCAGAGTGGTGCAGCATCTTACCACAGCCTACCGCTAGGGCAATGTAAGTCTGTGGGGTTTGATTGGCCCAGTAGGCTGCCTGTCACTTGACAGTCAGCCTATTGGGCCAATCAAAGTGCAGGAATCTCGTCCTTTGAAGCCGGTGGACCCGTCGGGGCTCAGGGCGGGTTCAGTGGAGCGCTCGTTAAGTTTAATAGAGCGCTCGTTAAACTATTGGAGCAGTGTGTAATTTAGCAGCGCACGCTATGGCTGCGTAGCATGCGCTGGAGATTACTACCTTGCGCTGCTGTCATTAAAGAACAACTATCAGCCACACTATGCCAGAGAAAAAAAACACAGTTACTTACTTGCTGTACTTGCTTTAGAGGTGTATTTCCCTGTACACGTTTTGATTGCTGTGTATTTTATATTGTGAAAATGGACAGAATTCTGTCCATAGCAGGGGCCATCTTGGGTCTCACAGCCTTCAGCATCCCCCCTCGCCCTGCATCTCCTCTCCTCTCCTCCCTGCACTAAAGCTCAGCGAAGCGGGGAGGAATAAAAGCAGTGCTCACAGACTCACCTCCATATGGTTCCACGCGCTGGAGTTTCCGTCTATACACTCTGCAGTACCGGCGGTACTGCAGAGTGGACAGAGGGGAACTCCAGCGGGTGGAACCATATGAAGGTGAATCTGTGCGCACTGCTTTTATTCCTCCCCGCTTCGCTGAGCTTTAGTGAGGGGAGGAGAGGAGATGTCAGGAGGGATGCAGGGCAAGGGGGGGATGCGGGGCGAGGGGGGATGCGGCAGGAGTGCAGAGAGAGGCACACAGCAGGAGGGGGGCCGAGATCAGTGACGGAGGACAGCTTCTGGCCCCCCTCTGTGCGCCCTAGCAGCTGCAAGCAGCTAAACAACAGGCGGCCAATCAGAGAAGAGCAGAGGTGAGGTACAGAGGCTTCAGCCTATCAGGCTGAATTAGCATGCATTACAACTTCTCTTTTGCGGCCAGCGTACGACAAAAGAGCCTGGGGACTAATAATCTATTGGAAAAAAAAAGTGAGTTGATTTTAAACTTTAGAATTGCCTTGCTAGCATCTTTTTTACTTACTTAACAGTTTTTAATAGAGCATTCATTATGAATTTTATGCCTGACAGTTACTCTTTAACCACTTTATCCACCACTGCAGTATATCTAGGTCCTCTGTGACTTCAGCCAAGCCACGAGTCAGTAGATATACGTCTTGTAGCAAAAGCAGTGCTGTGCAGGGCTGGGCTTGTTCCTGTGCATACTTCTGATTTTCTTTTGATACTTCTGATTTTCTGATGCAGCACTAATTGGTGAATGGGAATATATGTTTCCTGAGCTAATGGGATTGCTTTTTACAATTAGGCTGGTTTCACAGTGGGACGTTACAGGCACACGTTAGAGCAGCCTGTAACGCACCCCACCGCACAGTAATGAAAAATCAATGGGCTGTTCACAGTGCCCACGTTGCGTTACATAGTAACGCTGCGCCACCAGACAACGTACTGCATGCAGTACTTTCTAAGCGGCAGAGCCGCGTTAGACTGCTTGCACATGCTCAGTAACATTGGGGAGGAGCGGAGAGCGGCCAGGCACATGGCTAATTAATATTCACTGCACTCAGTGACGTGCAGTGTTTACTTCCTGGAGCGGCCACTCTGTGCAGCGATTGGCCGGCGGGACCACGTGATGCCGCATGCGCACAAGAGTACGCATCACGGCATCACGGACGCCAGAGTGAGCTGCACAACGCGGCTCACTCTGACGTCCAAAGCAGAGAGCACCAGGCGTTGTGTTAGGGGCACGTTATGCGACCATAACGTCCCCTAAAACGCAACGTCCTGGTGTGTAAGTAGCCTTAAAAATACTTTTATTTTTATTTTGGTCTTGTAATAAACTAGCGCGGTTTTGGGCGGATGTGAGAGAGATTATGCATGTACTGACAGACTATCTTCCTCCTGACTCTCCTGCATTTTTCCTCTTGCATCACAATCATTGGTCGATAAGGAGATATAAAAGAACGCTTACCAGGCATTTAATTAATGCTGCCAAAATTTTAATTGCTAGAAAATGGAAACAATTAGACCCACCGTCCTTACAGGATTGGTTTAGGGAAATTGACTGGAATGAGAAAATGGAGGACTTAACCGCTAGCTTACACGATAAACGGGAGCAGTATATGAAAACCTGGGATGGCTGGTTCGAGTTTAAGGAATCATCTAGATACGTCTCTCTCACGTCCAACTAGGACCTGGTGCTTAATGAATCAAAAAGATCACCAAAAAGTATCCCAAGGGAACCATATTAATCCTGACACGTGACCTCTTCTCCCCTTAGGCGTTGACTCTACCTGCAGTTGGGCGCCCGGGTGTGGACACACTTTCCCTCTTCATGGTTTCCTTCTCTCTGTACTTTCCTTCCTCTTTTCTTTTCTCATTACTATCCTACTTTTGTCTTTAGTCTGTGCGTCCCGGACGCTTTCTATCTGATTGATCCCCCATCTCTTGATATAGGCTATATTATTTGGCTCTTTTGAGAGGTGTAACCCACAAGTATGTTAAGACGAGGCGATATTTGATAGTTTATGGATTCCTAGGTGTATGTTCCCTCTGGGCCCTAGGTCTCCTTTAGCACTTCTATTATGATGTATAACTTTGTTTGTTAACACTGTCGGTAAAGCGGTTGTGGACCCCTCTGGCCAATTACCATGTTAAATGGTACTCTAGCCTTAAAAGTTGTAATAGATCCTCAGTGGCGCTGGTTAGCCACAGAGAATGTTCTTCAATTGTACCAGCATGATGCGGTGTCATGGACGTATGTTATGTCTTTGCTTCTGTTTGTTTCCTGTATGGTTTTTTCAAAAATTCATAAATAATCTTTAAAAAAATACTTTTATTTTCTCAATTCATAGTGAAAAAAATACACACTGTAGCATTATTTCAAAATCAAATAGCCTAACCATAAATTGTGACATGAAAATAATCTCTAAGTTTTGTGATAAACAGAAAAAATAGCTGTAAAGAAACGCGGAAGAGCCGCCGCTATAAGTCAGCGGGAGGCGGCTCTTTCCGCGCACGGCATGGCGGAACGCGGAAAAACCGGTTGGCGCGCATGGGCCTGTTACAAACAATCTGACCCAGCGCGGGGAGGCCGCCGCCGGTGCTGAGGGCGGTGCAACCAACCCTGCGCCCGGGTCAGCAAGCACATTGCAAGACAGTACTGGTGTGGCTGGGACTGATAGTCCACCAAGATTCAGGATGACGCGCGTGCGCGCAGAGAGGCAGAACTTATATGGCAGTCGGAAAAGGGTCAGCTGACCAAGCCGGTCAGCTGACAATCCTGCTTCATTTCATTGGTCCAGCACTTAGGGAGGGGCAGGAGAGTGTTTTAGTATATATACTGATGGCTGTTCAGTTACTGGTTGTCTGGCGTTGCGATCACTATGTGGTAGCACTCAGACCTGAGTCAGATCCTAAAGTGTGTCGGGACCAGCTGGAGCTGTAATCCTACACTTAGCTAGATTCTGTTGATAGTCTTAAGTACTAGTTTGATTGTGATTATCTGTTATGACCTTCTTGCTTGTCTGACCACTCTTCTGAACTCTGATCCTGTACCTTGCTATTCTGATACTCTGTTGCCGAACCCCGGCTCGCCCTGAGATTCCGCTTCTGCCTCCTGATTTTGTACCCGGATATTTCTGATACTCTGTTGCCGAACCCTGCTTGTTTATTAGACCCCGCATCTGCCTTCTGAATCTGTACTGTATCTGTCTGTGTGGTTACGACCTGGTTTGTCCGACCTCGAGAACCGACCTTAGTGTTAGAGGCGGTTCCCTGTCCTGGTAGTGACACTCCTTCCTGAGTGTCACTCTCGGGTTGTCCTTCCTACTCTCAGCCTGTCTCCTCCCCCCGGGAGAGTGCAGGTCTTTGGAAGGAATTTGTGCAGTACTCCTTACTGCTCTGAGGCCTAGTCCTCTAAATTACGGTTGCACCAAACACTCCTACTCTACTCAGGTGTCCAGAGGTTAGCGTATATATCTGATTATCGGTGATACTGCAGATCATCAATAATCTGGTATATATCTGTATTCCCAGTGATACTGCAGATCACCCGTAATCAGATCCTCTCTGTGTTACACCGATCGTTACAATAGCCTAACAAAATGTGTTTTTATCTACAGTAGCTCTTTTTATTTTTAAATTGGAATTGGTAAAACAGCGTAATGTTTTTTTTCAATTTTTTTCTATTTTTCCTATTAAAATGCATAGAAAACATAATAGTTTGAGGGTAAAAATGCCATAGCATGAAAGCCTAGTTTTTCTTGAAAAAAACAATATATATTGCATTTAGGTATCATAAGTAGGGATAAAGTTAAAGCGCATTTCCATTGTGTAGAGCTCAGAGCGTGGCCACTTGTGCCAGCAGCTGCATGAAGCGCTAATTGTTGAAGCACTCGTGGCTGACAGCGAGTGAGGCTTCCTGGGATCTGGCTGGGGGTTTTCCACCTGCTATGAATAGGCTCTGAGTTCACAGAACAGGAAGTGCTGGTAGCTGTGACTGCTCTGTGCAAGAAGTGTCTTATTCACCCAAATTTCCCTCCTGTGTGACAATCTATCTTCTGCTGACGACGCCACTCTCACTTCTCCAAATTACTTCCCTGGGAGCCTCGCCCTTCTACACTCGTCTTGTGGAGTCTGGGACTGACCACCAGGGGGAGCTGCACTATATAATAGGCTGGTAGTGTACTACAGGTATTATAGATATATAATCAGACACCACAGGACACACTCAGACGTTTTGTGAAGTCCAGGTCTGACCACTAGGGGGAGCTGCACTATATAACAGGCTGGTAGTGTACTACATGTATTATAGATATATAATCAGATACCACAGGACACACTCAGACGTTTTGTGAAGTCCAGGTCTGACCACTAGGGGGAGCTGCACTATATTATAGGCTGACAATGTACTACATGTATTATAGATATATAATCAGATACCACAGGACACACTCTGACGTCTTGTGAAGTCCAGGTCTGACCACTAGGGGGAGCTGCACTATATTATAGGCTGACAATGTACTACATGTATTATAGATATATAATCAGATACCACAGGACACACTCAGACGTTTTCTGAAGTCCAGGTCTGACCACTAGGGGGAGCTGCACTATATAACAGGCTGGTAGTGTACTACATGTATTATAGATATATAATCAGATACCACAGGACACACTCAGACGTTTTGTGAAGTCCAGGTCTGACCACTAGGGGGAGCTGCACTATATTATAGGCTGACAGTGTACTACATGTATTATAGATATATAATCAGATACCACAGGACACACTCTGACGTCTTGTGAAGTCCAGGTCTGACCACTAGGGGGAGCTGCACTATATTATAGGCTGACAGTGTACTACATGTATTATAGATATATAATCAGACACCACAGGACACACTCAGACGTCTTGTGAAGTCCGGGACTGACCACCAGTGAGAGCTGTATAGATTTGGCCACAAGAAGTCCCTGCTACTTATAACAACAATATGCATAGCGGGTAACATGCAAATTTCCGCCTATTGCCACTAGTCTATAGGCTTAGTGGCAGGGCTTTTTTAGTGTTAGGAAGGGGGAAGGGGAATCTTGGGGGTTATCATCAGGCAACAACATGAGGGGGGTTAAGAGTTTGGTACCACCAGGGGGCGTTAAGGTTAGGCATCGGTAGACGGAGGGTTCTGTGTGAGAGTAGGGTTAGGTTAGGTAATAATAAAATATCAGTAAGGATTACAGATATTTTGCTATCAGAATTGAGTAGTAGAATATCTGTAATTTTACCGATATTCTACTAGCGGCAGTATCCGTTGCCCTTTTTTCCTGTACGCCTTGTAAAGTCCAGGCCTGACCACCAGGGGGAGCCGCACTATATTACAGGCTGATAGTGTATTAGATATATTAGCAATATATAATCAGATACCTCAGGACACCTTCAGAGAAATTGTAAAGTCCAGGCCTGACCACCAGGGGGAGCTGCACTATAAATTAGGCTGCTGGTGTATAATACTGTATGTATAACCAAATACCACAGAGCACTTTCAAAATATTTGTAACATTGAGGGCCACCACAAGGGGGAGCTGCACTATAGTGTAGGCCACAGTGTATTACGTGTATAGAAAAATACCACAGAGCAGCTTCATAGTGGCGCCCAGGCCTGGATGGGTCAGGACTGTTCTGACAAGCAGGACTTGCACACTATTAGGCTGGTGAGATAAATGTTTAACCTCATCAGTGTAGATTGTTGTTGCAGCTTTTCAGACAAGCGTGTACACACTGCTAGCACTTCCATGGATTCACTTCCATTGTGTAGAGCTCAGAGCGTGGCCACTTGTGCCAGCAGCTGCATAAAGCGCTAATTGTTGAAGCACTCGTGGCTGACAGCGAGTGAGGCTTCCTGGGATCTGGCGGGGGGGGGGGGGGGGGGGGGGGGGGGGGGGGGGGGGGGGGGGGGGGGGGGGGGGGGGGGGGGGGGTTCTCCACCTGCTATGAATAGGCTCTGAGTTCACAGAACAGGAAGTGCTGGTAGCTGTGACTGCTCTGTGCAATAAGTGTCCTATTCACCCAAATCTCCCTCCTGTGTGACAGTCTTCTGCTGATGACTCTCACTTCTCCATATTAGTTCCCTGGAAGTAGTTTTAGAGACTGTGGAGAGGGTGTTGCTGGTAAGAAACCAGCAGAGGAGTATCTGGAGTATGAGACATGGCTTGCAGCCTGGGTACCGGTGTAGTGAAAAATGTGCAGCTTTATAAGATTTTGCGACCAGTTGCAATCATTTATAGCCCCTACTATCACAAAGTGCAACCTAACCAATTGCTTAAAGGGACACTGAAGCGAGAGAAAAAAATGTATATAATGAATTGTATGTGTAGTACTGATCATAAATAGAACATTAGTAGCAAAGCAAAGAGTCACATATTTTTATTTTCAGTTATATAGCTGTTTTTCCATACCATTGCATCACTCTCTAATATTTGCAGTTTACAAATTACACTCTGTATTTTAAATGATGAAACGGAGCAGAGCTAATCACCCTTTGAACTTCCTGGCAGAAAAGCCTTGAAACAAACAAGAAACCGTGAGAGACAGGTTAAGATAAGTGCTTTAAAAAATAGCATTGCTCTCTGACTAAATTAGTCAGAGAGTTCAGAGAAGCTCTTCTGCATAGATAATAACCGACGTTTCTTAACTCTTCCTGTACTGGAAACAATGCAAGATTCACATCTGTGATACTAATGCTCAATTTCTTAGCTGTACTACCCACACAAATAATCATCTCATACGTTTATTTTCAATTCAGATTCCCTTTAAGGCTATTACCATCAGAAAATGCAACCCAACCTAACCCTATTCTCACACAGAACCCTTCCTCTACTGATGCCTAACCTGCTCAACCGCTGCCTTACCCTATCCACCCCCTGCCAAAGCCTAACCCTAACCACACACCTCCATGCCTAACTTTAACTACCCACCTGCCAATTCCTAACCTTATCCACCCCCCAGCCGATGCCTACCTCTAACCACACCCCCACACACCTAACCTTATCCACCCCCCAGCCGATGCCTAACTCTAACCACACCCCCACACACCTAACCTTAACTACATACTTTTGGGGGGAATAAGGTGCACCTTATGGTCCAACAAATACAGTAAAACAAAAAAATGATAAGCAGTTCAGATTAAAAGAATCATTCCAAAATCCGGACCGATGAAACAATCGATAGAATGTTCATTTGTCATCGATTGGCACCAACGGTTTTCAAAAGATTGTACCGTCAATCATTTGAGAGATTGTACCAATCAATGATACATTTGTGCAGATCTTGAAAATGAGTAACCATGGATACTGTCTTGCCATCTGTAAATGTCTGTCTTTGTACACGGTCTATGCCATGTGAACAACAAACAACTCTGAGCACGACACCTGTCGTACTTGGCGAATAAAAGTGATTCTGATTCTGTTCTGTGCGGTTAAATTGCAAATGCACCGAGGCGGGAGCTTATTTATACTCCAAACACAGCATTGTTGCCAAGGTTCCAAAGCAATGCAGTTTAAGCTTCCTGTTAGTTTTGCAAAGTGTAATCTGCCTGAAAACTTAAAGGGATGCTGTAGGGGGGTAGAGGCAAAAAAGAGTTGAACTTAACCGGGGCTTCTAATGGTCCCCCGCAGACATCCTGTGCCCGCGCAGCCATCCCCCAATGCTCTGGCCCCGTCTCCGGTTCACTTCTGGAATTTCCGACTTTTAAGTGGATAACCACTGCGCCTGCACGGCCGTGTCTTCACTCCCGCTGACATCACCTGGAGCGTACTGCACAGGCGCAGACCGTACTGTGCCTGCGCAGTGCACTCCTGGTGATGTCAGCGGGAGGGAGGGCGCGGTCGCGCAGGCGCAGTGATTATCCACTTAAAAGTCAGAAATTACAGAAGAGAACCAGTGGCGGGGCCGGAGCATCAGTGAGTTGCGCGGGCACAGGACGTCTGCGGGGGACCATTAGGAGCCCCAGGTAAGTTCAACTCTTTTTACCCCCTGTCCCCCTACTGTACGCCTTTAAAGGGGAACTGAAGTAAGAGGTACTGTATATGGAGGCTGCCATATTTATCTTCTTTTAATCAATACCAGTTGCCTGGCAGCCCTGCTGGTCTATTTCTCTGCAGTAGTATCTGAATAACACCAGAAACAAGCATGCAGCTAGTCTTGTCAGATCTGACTTTAAAGTCTGAAACACCTGATCTGCTGCATGCTTGTTTGGGGGCTATGGCTAAAAGTATTAGAGGCAGAGGATCAGCAGGGCTGCCAGGCAACTGGTATTGCTTAAAAGGAAATAAACATGGCAGCCTCCATATACCTCTCTTCAGTTCCCCTTTAAGTAAAGCTTGATTTAAAAAAACAAACAAACATGAAAATGACAGAAGTTTGTGCAGCGCTGATCTAGTTTGGGGCAACTTTATAGTGAATGTGGAGTTTCCCTTTAAATATTATTATCTCTATTATTCTGTATACATATCCCAGAAAAAGGGGGGCTCCAACTCTCTGGCTTTGTCTGGATAATTGTGGACGTTTCTGTGGCGGATAAGTATTGATATTTATATATGCAAAGCAGACATCTGTCAGCTGTCTGCGGTTTTGGAACTACTTCATGGCTGGTGGTTTACATTAAATGTACACTTATTGGATGGGATCTAAGCATTACCACCATGAGGAGGCTTAATGCTGCGCTGAACAAGGCCGTGCTGTTACCTCTGACTGCGTGCTGTTCATAAAATATTCCAGCCTAAAGCAATAACCAACCCACAAACTATCCCGCCTCGTTCCTAGGAGCACACTGACTCCGACGAAGCAACAGCTCTGAGCGCAGTGCTTCACCCCGATTCACAATGGAATTCTGAGCTGGATTTAGGGACAGGCAATGCAGGCTACAGCCTAGAATGCTTGCAGGTAGATTCTAAAATGCCTTATTTTGGAAGACACGGGGGTGTTAGTAGAGGCGTAGCTATGGTTGGGCAGAGGGGGACATATACCCTCGGGCGCAGCACTGTGAGGACGCTCAGAACGGCTGCTGCACCCCCACATGCAAGAGAGGCGGCTCACTGACTGCCTGAAGTGCCCCTGCTTCTCTTCCTCCCTCTACAGAGGAGACAAGAAGCATTAACAGCAGCAGAAAAAGCGGGGCATATCTAACTATCTAAAGGAGGGGGGCACATCTGGCAATATAAAGTAGGGTACATTTGGCTATTTAAAGGGGGGCACATCTGGCTATCCGAATGGGGGAAGGGGACACATTTGGTTATCTAAACGGAGGGGGCGCACATATAGCTATCTATAGATCTATAGGGGGAACATGTCGCAATCCAAACAGCATTTCAACATTTGACTCCACCCATGACCACAACCACATTCTGATATGTGACCAAGTCGACACACTTCCTCTTCATGTTTTCTGCAGAGCAGCAAAATGCAGCAAAGGGATCCAATGCAAAATAGTCTGCTTCCACTTGCAATTTAAAACGCAAAGTCCCCCAACCTGCTGCATTCTTATTGGATAGCAGATGCGTTTTTCATAGAAACGTATGGTGGAAACGCTTCAGCGTACAATCTCAGCATGGACACTATCTGCATGAAGTTTGCACTTCCTGCCTGAGTTCCTGTGGATTTCCTCTGGCAATCCAGTGCCTCCCCCCCAAAAAAAAATACTGATAGATTAATTGGTGCACCTCTAAAACTAGCCTTACAGTGGAATGTGAAAGTTTGGGCAATCTTGTTAATCCTCATGATTTTCCTGTATAAATCGTTGGTTGTTATGATAAAAAATGTCAGTTAAATATATCATATAGGAGACACACACAGTGATATTTGAGAAGTGAAATAAAGTTGATTGGATTTACAGAAAGTGCGCAATAATTGTTTAAATAAAATTAGGCGGGTGCATAAATTTGGGCACTGTTGTCATTTTTTTTATTCTAAAACCTTTAGAACGAATTATTGGAACTCAGTTTGGCTTGGTAAGCTCAGTGACCCCTGACCTACATACACAGGTGAATCCAATTATGAGAAAGAGTATTTAAGGGGTCAATTGTAAGTTTCCCTCCTCTTTTAATTTTTCTCTGATCATGATTTAGGGGAAGGAAGCTGTCTCAGAGATTTCAGCTTTCTGTTTCCACAGTTAGGAACATATTGAGAAAATGGAAGACTACAGGCTCAATTCAAGTTAAGGCTTGAAGTGGCAGACCAAGAAAAATCTTGGATAGACAGAAACGACAAATGGTGAGAACAGTCAGACCAGCACCAAAGACCTACAACAAAATTGTCTTGCTGCAGATGGAGTCACTGTGCATCGTTCAACCATTCTGTGCTCTTTACACAAGGAGATGCTATATGCAAAAGAGATGCAGAGGAAGCCTTTTCTCTTCCCACAGCACAAACAGAGCTGCTTGAGGTATGCAAAAGCACATTTGGACAAGCCAGCTTCATTTTGGAATAAGGTGCTGTGGACTAATGAAATTAAAATTGAGTTATTTGGGCATAACAAGGGTTGTTATGAATGAAGAAAAAAATAACACAGCATTCCAAGAAAAACACCTGCTACCTACAGTAAAATATGGTGGTGGTTCCATCATGCTGTGGGGCTGTGTGACCAGTGCAGGGACTGGGAATCTTGTTAAAGTTGAGGGACGCATGGATTCCACTCAGTATCAGCAGATTCTGGAGACCAATGTCCAGGAATCAGTGACAAAGCTGAAGCTGTGCTGGGGCTGGATCTTTCAAAAAGACAACGACCATAAGCACTGCTCAAAATCCACTAAGGCATTGATGCAGAGGAACAAGTACAATGTTCTGGAATGGCCATCTCAGTCCCCAGACCTGAATCTAATTGAAAATCTGTGGTGTGAGTTAGAGAGATCTGTCCATGCTCGGAAGCCATCAAACCTGAATGAACTAGAGATGTCTTGTAAAGAGGAATGGTCCAAAATACCTTCAACCAGAATCCAGACTCTCATTGGAACCTACAGGAAGCGTTTAGAGGCTGTAATTTCTACAAAAGGAGGATGTACTAAATATTGATTTAATTTCTTTTTTGTGGTGCCCTAATTTATGCACCTGCCTAATTTTGTTTAAACAATTATTGCACACTTTCTGTAAATCCAATAAACTTCTTTTCACTTTTCAAATGTCACTGTGTGTGTCTCCTATATGATATATTTAACTGACATTTTTATAACGTAACAACCAACGATTTATACAGGAAAATCATGACGATTAACAAGGTTGCCCAAACTTTCGCATCCCACTGTATATAAGTAGATAAATACTTGCTCCACTTGCATAACACATGTATTGCACTTCCACGTTTTGATTTTTAGTGATTTTTCTATAGTAAAAAAAAGAGAAAATCCTTCTTAGGGCCCTTTTAAAATTTTAAATCGCTACGGTTTGCATATTAACATGGGAATCGCGGTAGGAAATTTCCACTACCGCGATTCGTTTTTTTGTCAAACAGGATCGCGCCGCGGAGCGATCTTTGCCGCGATTTTGCTATGCAGTACAGTGCATAGCAAAATCGTGAACGCAATCGCCGGAGGTTTCCTGCACTTTTTCAGCGTGAACGCTAGCGACTGCTAGTGGATAAGGGCCCTTAGGGTTTCTCCATTTTAACTGTGTCTACCTTGAAGCCAATCCTAATGTCATTTCCTCCCTTACTCTCCTCTTCCTGATTGTGTATGCATTGCCCGCCCTCCTACCAGTCTTCAGGCACTCCCACCCAGCTCTGCAGTAGAAAGTGCATTGAGTGGATGGATAGTGTAATGACACAGGAGACCTGGGTTCAAATCTCAGCTCTGCCTGTTCAGTAAGCCCGCACCTATTCAGTATGAGACCTTGGGCAAGACTCCGTAACACTGCTACTGCCTATAGAGCGTGTCCTAGTGGCTGCAGCTCTGGCACTTTGAGTCCACCATGAGAAAAGCTCGATATAAATGTTATTTGTCTTGTCTTGTCTCAACGAGAAATATTGGCCAATCAGAGAGGAACAGATGTGTGGGAGGGGAAAACAGGGGGGGGGGGGGGGGAGGCCTAAGCCAATCAGGCTACATTAGTTAAGTCTGAGAGCAAAGTAAAGAAGCAAAAAAAGACAACCCAGCATGCCCTGCAACTTCCTTTGTGCGGCAATGTACCAAATAAGAGTCAGGTAAACTGGGGAATGATCATTTATGAACAAGAAAAGTAATGGTGATTTTAACTTTTGGATTGCCTGCTTAGCATCCTTATTACTTGTTTACCAGATAAATATAAAGAATTGATTTTTGATTTTATGGCCGACAGTTACACTTTAAAGGGATGCGGTTGGATTGTGGATACACCATGATCGATTGTGGAAGGGGTCAGCCAGCCAATCAACCCACTTCCACAGTCAGTATGGAGGAGCATTGTGACACTTAGGGTGGGGGTGGTGTCCAGACCTCCGAAAACTGGCACTAAAGCAGGTAAGAACCATTTGCTCTGCTAGGAGGGGGGTTTAATGTAACCCTTGAAGATGGTGGATTTTGAGAATAGTTTATCCTGTCAGGTGGGCAAGAGGAGTTAAGGGAACACAGATGTATTCCTGGAACTGCGCATTAAAGAAAAGAAAAGTATTTTCACTATCAAAAACAGCTGTAAAAGTCTCATCTAATAATAAAGTACACCCCCAGAAGAGTGGAGGAGGGGTCATACCACATTGTCCTCTTCTGTATAACCTTCTAAGGAGTGTGTCCCGGAGACCAGGATTTAGGCAATTAATAGCTCTGCAAGAGGAGTGGTCCTGGAGGTACGACCGTTCCCCATAAGACTATATGGAAAATGAATTCCATAGATGGTGTCCAGGGAGCTCCCAGCAGGCCTTGGCAGGAGGGGGAAGGGGGCGGATCTTCCTGCTGGGGTCACAGACGCTGGTAAAGACCCAGTGGGGAATAAGAAGTATGTTAGTGTTCCACAAATATATCCATTAATATAGCCTCTAAATGTCATTATTTACGGGCTATTATATAGCAACAAGTTACCAAAATACGTTGTTCCATATTTAGCTGGAGTGGCAACAATAGCAATAAATTTAGTAACAATGGTATTAATTCATTCCAGATGTTCATGAACTTAATACATTTATTTGTGTCTGTTTTTTTTTTTGTAGTCGTACTTAAGTTAAAGGGACCCTGTCACATTTTCAAATATAGTCAATGTAGTTAGAGTGGACCTGAACTCTTGCACAGGACTCAAGGAAAACATAACATAAATACACCCTGTATGTATTTAAAGAGTTTAGCCTGTGTAATTCCCCCTCATTTTTGTCTAATCACTAGTAGTAATTTGATCTCTCCCCTGTGTCACATGACTGTCTATGGCAGATAAGCAGATAAGCCTATATGAAAGCACAGGCTGTAAACAATATGTCTGCTTCCATGAATCAGGAAGTAGAAACTGTGCAGATTTGTATCAGCTGTAACATATAAATGGTTTTGTTTAGAGACTACCTCCAGCCCAAAAAAAGGTCTGAATGGCAATACATATACATAGTCTAGGCACTGTGTACAGTTAGATGATCATACAAAGTTTACATCTGGTATATCATATTGGATAGAACAGACTCGCATTTATATCTGTAAGTAGCACTTCCTTATTCCTCCTGAAGCAGAAAGCATTGTGCCCACCTCTTCAGCCTGGTTCCCTCCCCTGCCCCTCCCACCCCTGCTCTCTGTCTACCTGGATCAAATTACTTCTCTTTTCACAAACTGTAGTACAGAGAAAAGATAGGAAAACTGCTGCAGCCTGTCTTATCCTGTCTGTTTGCTATAATTCTTATTTCAGATGTCTGTCTGTCTGCCTAGATTAGATCACATGGACATGAGGGGTGGAGTCATGACATCAATCCCCAGCATCCTTTGCACCTATAGTTTGGAAAGAAAAAAAAACCCTGGGCCCAATTTCACACTGGGGGCGAGGATTTCAAGATCATATGTGGAATACGGACCCTGGGGGTGAGAAAATCACACTTTATCATGGTGATTTTATATATCTTGGCAACTTATTAGCTTTAAAGCAAACTGTAATTTATAATGTAGGTTATTCTGCTGTTGTGTATCTTTTAGAGCAGAGAGGAGTTCGGAGTTCAGGTCCACTTTAAGAGATTTAAGGGTGCTGTGGCTGCACTTCTCTTTTCAAATGAGTGTGCCATTCTTCTGATATGGACAAGGAACACAAATCCAGAGACACCAAGGAGGAAAGTCTGTCTGGTGTGTTATCTTTGATAGATATACTCACAAATTTTGGCCTGCTCTACAGGGCTGTGGAGACGGTACAAAAATCCTCTGACTCCCAACTCCTCAATCTACCTCCTCCAACTCCTCCAATTTGCATATACCAAGCTTGTTGATTGAAAGTATGTAACCTAAAATGCATTTCATCACTGCTAAAACTTAGGAATTTTAAAGCTATGTTAAGATGACATCTGCTTTTTTGGAACAAAAAACCCCTGGCCAGGAAGCTGACATTCTACCCTGTCAGCCATTCCGGCCTGTTATTGCTAACGTGAATGCCCTAGCATGTCGTCTGAGTAATAAGAGCCCCATATTAGCCAGGTTACAGAGTGTAGCTCTGCCACCTTGCAGAAAAAGGCCTCTACCTTTTCTATATCTGATAGAGAAAAGGCCAGGGCCTTTTTCTGCAAGGGAGCAGATCTATGCACCAGAAAAGTGGCGGCACATGCAGGACACTGTGCGCCTGCACAGTAGCACGGAGCCGATTGGCGAACCTGATTAGGCTCTGCGCTATTGTGCAGACATGAGGTGTTCTGCACCCTGCAGCTGTGCTCGTTCATGGACAGGAACGCGGCCGCAAACTTCCAGAAGGTCCCAGGGCTGAATCGGTGGTCTGAAGGAGGACGAGAGAAGCTTCTGGAGGATCTGCTGAGGTAAGTATCTGACTTCTGTTCTTTGCAGTTATTTTAAAGGGGAACTGAAGAGAGAGGTATATGGAGGCTGCCATGTTTATTTCCTTTTAAGCAATACCAGTTGCCTGGCAGCCCTGCTAATCCTCTGCCTCTAATACTATTAGCTATAGCTTCTGAACAAGCATGCAGCAGATCAGGTGTTTCAGACTTTAAAGTCAAATCTGACAAGACTAGCCGCATGCTTGTTTCTGGTGTTATTCAGATACTACTGCAGAGAAATAGACCAGCAGGGCTGCCAGGCAACTGGTATTGATTAAAAGGAAATCAATATGGCAGCCTCCGTATACCTTTTACTTCAGTTCCCCTTTAAACAACACATGTGCTCTTGCAGCTAAGATGTATATTTGTCCCAAAGATATATGTACATCAATACAGTATTTCAAATTCTACAATTTTTTTACCTATCTAGCTGCAATCTTCATTTAATTTATTTATTTAACCCCCTTGGCGGTATGAAAAATACCGACAGGGGGAAGCGCAGCAGTTTTTTTTTTTTTTTTTTTTAAATCATGTAGCGAGCCGAGGGCTCGCTACATGATAGCCGCTGCTCAGCGGCATCCCCCCGCCCTCTTCGATCGCCTTCGGCGATCTCCGATCAGGAAATCCCGTTCAAAGAACGGGATTTCCTGGAGGGCTTCCCCCGTCGCCATGGCGATGGGGCGGGATGACGTCACCGACGTCGGACGTCATTGGGAGTCCCGGGCCACCCCTCGGCGCTGCCTGGCACTGATTGGCCAGGCAGCGCACGGGGTCTGGGGGGGGGGGCGCGTGCCGCACCGGATAGCGGCGATCGGGCGCGCGGCGGCGGTGATCGGGGTGCTGGCGCAGCTAGCAAAGTGCTAGCTGCGTCCAGCAAAAAAAAAAATTATTTAAATCGGCCCAGCAGGGCCTGAGCGGCACCCTCCGGCGGCTTACCCCGTGTCTAGCATGGGGTTACCGCTAAGGAGGTTAAATTATAATGCTAAGCCAGTGGTTCTCAAACTTTTTGGGGGTGAGGGTGCCTTGAGGGTGGCTCAAGGCACCCCTGTGAAAAACAACTACCAAAATGCTGTTATGGCTTTTATTATTATTATTTACACACACCACACACTACGCACACACACACACACACACACACACACACACACACACTACACATACACACACTACACACACCACACACACACTCACACATTACACACACCACACACACACACACACACATTACACACACCACACACACACACACACTACACACATACCATACACACCAGGGCTGTGGAGCCAGAGTTGGAGTCGGAATCGGGGCAATTTTGGGCACCCAGACTCGGAGTTGGAGTCGGAGTCATTGATTTCAAAAACTGAGGAGTTGGAGTCAGGAGTCGGATGATTTTTGTACAAAATCCACAGCCCTGTTAAGTATTAGACTAAGGAGTCGGAGTCGAGGAGTCGGAGCCATTTTGGGTACCCGGAGTCGGAGTCGTGGTTTCATAAACTGAGGAGTCGGAGTTGGAAGATTTTTGTACCGACTCCACAGCCCTGATACACACACGCACCACACACACGCACCACACACACACACCACACACACACACACGCACGCACGCACGCACGCACCACACACACACACACACGCACCACACACACGCACCACACACACGCACCACACACACACCATACACACACACACACACACACACACACACCATACACACACACACACACACACACACACACACTACACACACACGCACCACACACACACCATATACACACACACACACACACACACACACTACACACACACACACACACACCACACACACACACACACACACACACTACACACACACACACACACACACACACACACTACACACACACACACACCACACCACACCACACACACACACACACTACACACACACACACACCACACACACACACACACACACACACACACACACACACACACACACACACACACACACACACACACACACACACACACACACACACACACACCACACCACACACACACACACACACACACACTAGCAGTGTTGCTCATTAGGCAGCATTTCCCACCTTTCAAGTAGCTAGTGATGCACATTAGGCCACATCCCCCCTTCAAGTAGTCAGTGACCCTATTAGGCAGCACCCCCTCCAAGTGGTCACTGACCCACCCATTGAATATCAGTGTACAGCTGCATTAGGATGCACTAGGATGAGCGGTTTCCTTACTTGGTATGGTGACGTATGAGGTGGTCGTTTCATTCCCATTCGCAGACATCACTTGATAGAGTGCTGCAGAAATGTACACAAGCGGCCATGAGACCCACCCCATTGTGGGTACCTGAAAGACAGAAGAACGCACAACTATGTTAGGAACTTTAAAAATTCCCAGATAAGTAATTAAAATATTTTTTGAAAACAGATATACCGTACTATCTTCTTTGATCAAACTAAAGCAAACCTCCAAATTACCGTAAAAGTGTGTATCCTAAATAATTTACTGCATTCTACTATATGTCACTACAGGGCCTTTAATGCAAAACATCAAAACCTGCCAATAACAGCCACAGTGTCAGTCCTGGAACCCACTAGCAGCGCGTTTCTGAGCACTTTGTGATGTGAAAACTCTTGCTAATGTAATGCTATGGGTGTGATCCCACTTGAGCGATGTGATTTTATAAAAATCCCCCATAGCATTGCATTAGTAAGAGCTTTTTTTCTAATCAGTAGTGCTTAGAAAAGGCTGCTAGTGGGTTTGAGCTCTTAGACAGGACTAAGCACGGGAACGGTTTGTCAATGATTACCACTGTTAGAAGCACATATGGAAGTAATTGCCACCATAACACCAATGAAAAAAAAGAGTTTGGGGGAGGGCCCTCAGTGGGTCCTTCTTGTCTATGGGCCCTGGGGCCAGGGCCGGATTTAGGCCAAGGCCTCCTAGGCCATGGCCTAGGGCACCACAGCAGCAGGGGCACCAAAGCAGCAGGCTAAACTGGTGCGGCATTTCAAAGCTTGCAAATGCTGCAGATGATGGAGGGGAAGAGGACGCTTCTGCGCTGGAGACGAGTGGAGAGGTGACACTGATGGCTACCGTGGTGTGGAGGCGAGTTGGCTGAAAGGTGGGAGAGGGAAAGGGAGGGATTAAGGGAGTCAACTAGCTACCTATACTTGAGGGAGAGGGGTCATCAGGCTACCTATACTAGAGGGAAAGGGGGAGGGGTCATCTGGCTACCTATACTGGTGGGAAAGGGGGAGGGGTCATCTGGCTACCTATACTGGAGGGGTCATCAGGCTACCTATACTAGAAGGAAGGGGGAGGGGTCATCTGGCTACCTATACTGGAGGGGTCATCGGGCTACCTATACTGGAGGGGTCATCTGGCTACCTATACTGGAGAGGTCATCGGGCTACCTATACTGGAGGGAGGGGTCATCTGGCTACCTATACTGGAGGGGTCATCTGGCTACCTATACTGGAGGGGTCATCGGGCTACCTATACTGGAGGGAGGGGTCATCTGGCTACCTATACTGGAGGGGTTATCGGGCTACCTATACTGGAGGGAGGGGTCATCTGGCTACCTATACTGGAGGGAGGGGTCATCTGGCTACCTATACTGGAGGGGTTATCGGGCTACCTATACTGGAGGGAGGGGTCATCTGGCTACCTATACTGGAGGGAGGGGTCATCTGGCTACCTATACTGGAGGGAGGGGTCATCTGGCTACCTATACTGGAGGGAGGGGTCATCTGGCTACCTATACTGAAGGGGGGCAGCTGGTGACAGTGGCCTTGGGCAGTAAAGAGTACAAATCCGGCCCTGCCTGGGCCGATTGCACCCTCTGTATCCCCTATTGCTACATCACTGGTAAGAGGTGACACAGTCTTTTCACAATAAGCCCCCTCACATTAGGGTGTTTTCATTGCGCTGTGCTACCCCCTTTTTTTTTTCACCAAAGGGTTATGCTAAAGCAATGAAAGTCTATGGGGCATTTCCATACCCACACTTACTCACCATACCCACTAAAACTCACCTCTTCAGGCAAGCATTGTGTCCTACCTAGGATTCTTCAGCCACTGGCCACCATTTCTACCACCCCATACACAGCTTCCCTTTATCTATTGTCCTATCTCTTAAAGGATACCTGAGGTGACATGTGACATGATGAGATAGACATGGGTATGTACAGTGCCTAGCAAATATCTAGGCTGCGTTGCTTTTTTTCTTTCTCTGCCTGAAAGAGTTAAATATCAGGTATGTAAGTGGCTGACTCAGTCCTGACTCAGACAGGAAGTGACTACAGTGTGACCCTCACTGATAAGAAATTCCAACTATAAAACACTTTCCTAGCAGAAAATGGCTTCTGAGAGCAGGAAAGAGATAAAGAGTCAATAGTTTATAGTTTTTAGCTCTGGCATACTTCAATGAACGTGTCATTGAGTAAAAACCATAAAACAGTTAAAGCTTAAAGTATATTTAACCACTTGTAGACCCAGCATTTACCCCCCCCCCCCCTTAAGGACCAGCGCTGATTTAGAAGATCTGTGCTGGGTGGGCTCTACAGCCCCCAGCACAGATCAAATACTAGGCAGAGCGACCAGATCGCCCCCCTTTTTTCCCCACTAGGGGGATGATGTGCTGGGGGGGTCTGATCGCTCCTGCCTGCGTGTGGCTGGCGGGGGGGGGCACCTCAAAGCCCCCTCCACCGCAGGATTCCCCCTCTCCTCCCTCCCTGCCCCGGAGATCGGAGGCTGCACAGGAACGGATCTGTCCTGTGCAGCCTCTAACAGGCTCCTGCCTGTCATGTGACAGCGGTTCCCGGCCGCTGATTGGCCGGGGATCGCTGATCTAGTACAACGCTGCTACTGTTAGCAGCGTTGTAAAAATGTAAACAAAGTGGATTATTTCCGCTTGTGTTTACATTTAGCCTGCGAGCCGCGATCGGCGGCCCGCAGGCTAATCACGGAGCCCCCCGCCGTGAATTGAAAGGAAGCAGCCGCTCGCGCGAGCGGCTGTTTCCTGATTAATTAGCCTGCAGCCGGCGACGCAGATGTTGCGTCGCTGGTCCTGCAGCTGCCACTTTGCCGACGCGCGTTATGAGTGCGCGGTCGGCAAGAACTGTGGAATATCTTAAAAAGTCATTTTTAGGAGAAGGAAGATAGATACAATGGTTTATTTCATTCGTTTATTTTTGCCTCGGATGTCCTTTAAGCCCTTAGACTGTAAGGCCTTTTGGCCAGGGCTCTCTTCCCCTTTAGTCTCACAATGCTGTGTAATGGGTGTACAATGCATACCTCCCACCCCTGTGTAACAAGATGTAGTTGATTTGTTTACTGCATCAGTTGTAGTCGAGTCTTGTTTTGTAATAACAGTTGTAATGTTTATTTTGTATTGTTATACCCAGTATGCTGTTGTACAGCGCCATGGAAGAGGATCCATCTGAAAATGGCGCCTGAGAATAATGGCGCATGGTGGTGCCGCTAATCCGTTTGCCGCTTATCGCTATTTAACATTAAAGCCTTATTGTTATTTAGCGTTAAAGCCTTATCGTTATTTAGCGTTAACACACAGAACCCTCTCTGTACCTACCCCTAAACCCCCCTGGTGGTGCCTAACCCTAACCACCCCCTGGTGGTGCCTAACCGTAAGACCCCCCCGCGGTTGGTGCCTAACCCTAAGACCCCCCCGGTTGGTGCCTAACCCTAAGACCCCCCTGGTGGTGCCTAACCCTAACCACTCCCCTGGTGGTGCCTAACCCTAACCTTGACAGTGTTACATTAAATCCATTCACCGTTTTGCAGTTAAATAACTTCTGCAGTTTGGCTTATGTAGGTTAGCTATTGATAAATAACGTTACTGTAGGCAATAACGTCTGCTGTTTGGCAAATGAACGCCACTATTGATAAATAACGTTACTGTGTGCCGTTTTTCTTCTTTTTTCCCTGTGCGCCATTATTATGCAGTACTAACGATAAATAGCGATAAGCGTAACTTTTTAATGCGGCACCATTTTTATGCATCAACGGTGTGCGCCATTATTCACTGATCCGCATGGAAGATGCTGGCACTATATAATTCAATAATAATAATACCTGGCACGTTGCGGCGGAATTATCGAATCTGGCGCAAACGCATAAGCGCCTTATGGGACAACATCCATGACGACGTGCATTGACAGGAAGTCATTAAGTCAATGGCGCTGCAGATATTTTAACCACTTCACCACCTAGGGGTTTTTACCCTAACGGACAAGAGCAATTTTCACCCGTCAGTGCTCCTCCCTTTTATTACTACTTATCGGAACAAAGAGGGGCGCACACGTGCACAGCATGTTGCGCATCCACAGAAGCACTTCCTTGCAATTCGTATTTTGGCCACAGGAAGTGAGCGCTAGAAAGCCTCACTTATAGTTTGGTTTGCTGCCAAGAATTATATTACCGTGCATTACCATGGGTGTCTATGAAGCCTTTTTTGAGCATTGCGATGCCAATGCGATCATCCAATCGCACCGCAACTAAAACGCAGGCTGCTAATGTGAAACCAGCCTTAGGAAAACAAACGTAAGATCGGTGAGCAGAAGGGACAGCACATCTGTCATGGATCAGAGACAGAAAATCCCACCTTCCTATATGACATGCTTTGTAGGTCACCTGCTGCACGTGGCGTAATCCCGCGCAGTTATGATCCCACGGCTGCAGGGTGTCACCGATCGGCCGCTATCCATCACAGTTTATCACGGACGCGGGGAAATAACTCTCACAGGAGCAGCTCAGAATAAATCTATATCAAGACAACAGCAAGTAATGGATGACTGCAGAATATACTGCTGCTATCCTCGTATATTCAGCGTTATAAATTACCACCAACCAATTCTGACAGGGACGCTGTTATTTGTCCCGCGGAATCGCTATAAATCACAAAATATTATTAAAACATTCAATAATTCTATAATTACTTTTTAATTCACGCCCACCAATCACCCCACGATAATAAAGAAAATCCAATAAAAAAATGAAAAGAGTGGTTCTGAAAAAGGTTAGTCCCTTTGCCCAGGTTTTGACTGCGTACTTCTCAGTGTCATCTGATACTAGAAATGGCCAATTAATTACGCCTTATGTGCACAATTTCATGCAAACTATATTGGGCCAATCAAAAATGACAGGAAGTGCCTCTGACTGGCCAGTTAAAGGCACTTCCTGCCCACAGTTCCAAGCTGCGTATAATTTGCATAACATTTGCATGCCAGGCAGAAGTATTAGCATCTCATTCATCATCTGTACTTTGAACCCTTGAAGTATTATCTTGGTAGTTGTTCAGTTACTGTACATAAACATGGAACAAAATAAAAACATTATAGTAAAGGCTGCAGAAAAGAAAAAAATTAATGGGAGCCATATGGAGGCTGCCATATTTATTTCCTTTTAAGCAGTAACGGTTGCCTGCTGATCCTCTACCTCTAACACTCTTACGGTGCGTACACACGCACTACTCGGCCTTTTGGCTAAGATCAAGTGTAGTATCTGTTCTTGAAATTTTTGGGGGGACCTGGAGGGATGGCACTGTGGCACCTGGAGGGATGGCACTGTGGCAGGGTGTCCTTCCTGGTCGTAATTCCCAGGAGTTGATTGAATGGATCTATACCATGGTCGAGGCTGAATGGCTGAGGGCTTTGCTTAGGCGTACTGCCCCTGGAAGTGGCGCTCCAGGTGCACCTGAAAAAACCTGAGATGTGGCAGATCTCAGGCGGAAGTAGGGTGCTTTGGTCTGTACTGCCCATATGCATCGCCAACTAACGCAGCTCCCCGGCCTTTTGGCTAGGGAGAGTGCGGAATTTTTATCACTCCGGCCGCAAGGTCGGGGCCAGCTTGCTGGCACCGGGGACTTCGGTTCCCACCCGGCTCCCTCTCGGGGGAGCCACCCGGACCATGTGGGATGCCACATGGCCAGGCCCTTTGGGTAACCACTGGGCACAGTAGGGGTCCTCCTCGGAGGACTCCAGGATCCTTCAACCCCTCGGGTGTTGGAGGATGCCACCCCCTGAGCCGATGGCAAAGGGGGAAGGTTCCCTTCGGGGAACAACCGGAAGGGCCCTGCTGTATTGTGGGGCCCTTGGCTACTCATGCACGTTTTGTGGGGGTGCTTTAGGGCACTCACGCTTTTTCCGTGCACGGGGCTAATAGCCTTGCTGACCGGGACTCCTGTTGCATGCAACAGGAGCCAAGACAAGCTAAAAAAAAATAAAAATCTGTTCTTGAGGTTTTTGGGGGGACCTGGAGGGATGGCACAGTGGCAGGGTGTCCCTTCTAGTCATAATTCCCCAGAGGCTGATGGAATGGATCTATACCATGGTCGAAGCTGAAAGGCTGAGGGCTTTGCTTAGGCGTACTACCCCTGGAAGTGGCGCTCCACGTGCACCTGAAAAAAACTGGGATGTGGCAGATCCCGGGCGGAGTAAGGTGCTTTGGTCTGTACTGCCCATATGCATAGCTGACTAACGCAGCTCCCCGGCCTTTTGGCTAGGGAGAGGGCAGAATTTTTATCACTCCGGCCGCAAGGTCGGGGCCAGCTTGCTGGCACCGGGGACTTGTCCCCTGGGGACTTCGGTTCCCACCCGGCTCCCTCTCGGGGGAGCCACCGACCATGTGGACACGGTTGCCACATGGCCAGGCCCTTTGAGTAACCACTGGGCAGGTTGGGGTCCTTCTATCCTTTGGGTGTTGGAGGACCCAAGAAACCCCCTGCGCCGAAAAAGGCAAAGGAGGAAGGTTCCCTTCGGGGAACACCGGAACGGCCCTGCTGTATTGTGGGGTCTGTGGCTGCCCATGCAGGTTTTGTGGGGGTGCTTTAGGGCACTCACGCTTTTTCCGTGCATGGGCATTAAGGCCTTGCTTACCTGGGACTCCTGTTGCATGCAACAGGAGCCAAGAAAGCTAAAAAAAAAGCAAAAAAACCCAAAACTGGTTAGAACGATGACTTCGTCAGACCCTCCTGCTGGGCGGGCGTTCTCCCGACAGTACTGCGTGTGTACAGTCTGTCAGACAGACTGATAAGGCTGTTTCTGAATGATCCGCAGATTGTTCAGAAACAGCCTTATCAGTCTGCAGAAAGACTGTACACACGCAGTACTGTCGGGAGAACGCCTGCCCAGCGGGAGGGTCTGACAGACCCATCGTTCTAACCAGTAGTGCGTGTGTACGCACCTTAAGAGGAAGGATGTGTAAACCGATCTACCCCCGGTGTCGGGCAGTGCTGGAACCTGGAAGCTTGATTCCAAAAGACAGGTAAAGAGACAAGGATGGTCCGCACTAATCCACTTGAACTCGTAACTTTATTAAGGACGTATCCAGCAACACAAAGCCAACATGTTTCGGACCTACAGGTCCTTACTTATGGCTAAAAGTTACAACATTGCGCACCTACTATATATACCGTCTTTCCCCGAATATAAGACATTGTCTTATATTCTTTTTGGGGAGGAAATATGTGCTAGGGCTTATTTTCGGGGGGGGGGGGGGGCGGGGGGGAGGGGCTAGACGCTTTGTGTATGGGGAGGTGTGTGGGCTCTTACCGCACCTCCCTTGTGGCTGCGTCCCCCTCCGTTCCAAGCAATTTCTCAGGTGGTGGCGGCGGCGGCGGCGACATGGTATTCAAGCTATGAGGGCGCCCTTTGACCCTCACGCTGCACTCAGTACGCTTTTCCGGCTCTGCGCTGACGCTCCCTTCCTGTCATAATCGTGCGCCTGGCTGATGCGTCCCAGACGCACATTGATTATTACATGAGGGGAGCGTCAGCACCAAGCCGGCAAAGCGTACTGCGTGCAGCGTGAGGGTCAAAGGGCGCCCTCATAGCTAGAATACCATGTCGCCGCCGCCGCCGCCACCGGAGGAATTACTAGGAACGGAGGGGGACACAGCCACAAGGGAGGCGCGGTAAGAGACCACACACCTCCCCATACACACAGCGCCCCCCCCAGCTAGGCCTTATTTTCGGAGTAGGTCTTATATTTCAAGCATGCTTGAAATATAAGGGAGGCCTTATTTTCGGGGTAGGTCTTATTTTAGGGGAAAGACGGTACATGTGTACATAGCTCCACCCTAAACAAGGTGGGATAAGTGAAAAGGAGGATGGATCCTGCTGCACTCCACACACAGTACAGGCAGAAAGATACCCCTCAGTTATAGCTCATATATGGTCATCTAAAATCGAAAAAGACAACATAATGATACATATACAAGTCTAAAAACATAGACAATCAGTGTTTTAAAACTTAAAAGATAAAGGCACATCTCATTAGGGACAAAATTGTACAAAGATGCCATCATATGTTCCCTATAATGTGATCGAAAGAGCAAGAACAGGGAAGCAAAGAAACAAAAAGTAAGGATACCCTCCAGAAAAGGAAGGGGGGGGGGGGGGGACAGGTTGTCGATGCTAAGCTAAGAAAATAATGTTTAGTGTTTTGTCTTAAGACTGAGACAGGCTTTCAGTTTACCAGAAGCTCAAATAAATGAACTCAGTAGCTGTTCTATGCAAGGCAAGAGTTTTATGGCTGTAATTCCTTATCAGTGAGTGCTATGCTATAATCCGACTACCATCTGACTTGAGGGAAGAATTGGCAGCGCTCCTAAGCCAGGCCGCATCTAAATTGACTACCAACAGAGGCGTGCAGAGCCCTCGAGGCAAATACACACTTTGTATTCAAAACAGATCCTAAACTATGCACTAAAACCCTGAGGCCCTGTTCTCACCCATTCGTTTTTCTGTACAGAAAAACTGAGACCTAATGTTAATCAATGGGCTAGTTCACACTTCAATGCATTTTTCACATGCAGAGAAACAATTGACAGCAATGCAGCACTGTCAGACAAGTCATGCAGAAAATCTGATGCAGAAAACTGATAGACAAGTGTGGATCCAGCCTGAACTCAGAATAAAAATGGAATGCAAACTTAAAATAGCAAATGGGTGCAGCTAGCCATAAAGTAAACTTACATTTTTTTATACAGCAGGGACAGGTGGCAGCGCTTCCCAGGGCAGGCTGTATCTGAATGACTAGCAGCATAGATGTGCATAGCCTCAATTATAGGCTGGGTACACAACTTGCATTCAAAACAGATGCACCAAAATTAACATAATGGAGGATGTTAGCTTCCAAAAACAGTTTGCATGCATAGTATTTCACACTAGACCCTTTCACCTCGCTGAGGTCATCCTTTATGGAAGGGACCCTAACCAAGTCCTGACTTGAGAGAAACTGTCTCTTGCATACCTAAATGTTAACTTTCACACCTCACTAGACTTGCCATTTCAGAGATGTTCCAGTACAGATGTGTAGCTACAGTTTTGCTCTCATCAGACCCTCTCGGATCCTCATTCTTCCAACACGTCATCTTTGAGAAATGTCTGTTTACTCCCTGCCTGAAACATCCTATCCCTTGACAGGTGCCATTGTAAGCAGATAATGAGTTATTCACGTCACCACTGAGTGGTTTATTATTCTGCCTGATCGGTGTACAGAGAGGAGAGCAGTGCCTTTATACGACACACCTGTTACTCCTGACACGTTGATAAATGAGTCTTGGTTAGAAGGCAATGCCTCCAGCCTTATATTACTATGACAACAGAATACCCAAGCAGCTCTGGGTGACCCGAAACTACTAGGTAAGTATACAGCTAAAAGAGGCTAAAAAGCCCTCCTACTAAAAAGCAACGTTCGGTGGAGTTTGCCTTCTTAAAGCGGTATTGTCACCATAAAAATCAAATTTCAACAGCAACTGGTCTGAGTGTATTAAGTGATAAAGATGCTAATCCTGCATTCAAAATGTTCAAAATTGTTTCTGCTGTTATGGTTTGGAGTTATAACATACTTTAGGAGCACTGGCCCTTTAGTGTCAGTGCTAAACAGTTTCATGCTGGCTGGGAGTTCTTTTTATCTAGAATATATTCCTCCTCTTCCATTTATTTCCCTGCCTAGCTGCTTATCTGAAACACGATCTCCTGCTCACTTGTGTTTACAAGCAAGGCTGAGGTGACTCAGCGATTGGAGGAGAAAAGAAAAAAAGTAAAGGGCAGAAATGACATCAGGATTTAGCCTAAACTGTGGACAAAAGACGTGGTTCCCACCAGGAACAGAATTCTCTTCATTTACTATATAAAATTCACTGAAATCAAAACGTGGACAGTACAATACATGTGTTATGCAAGTAGATCAAGTATTTATCTACTTATATATGTGTTTTTTTCCCTGGCATAGTATGGCTGATCCTACTGCTTTAAAATAAACCAGAGATCATTAAACACAAAGAATTGATACTTACCCAGGGCTTCCTCCAGCCCCATAAGCATGTGTGAGTCCCTCGCCATCCTCCCACGGTCTGCCGTTCAGCCGCCATCAGCCCCGGAAACTGGCTCAGTCGCACCATTCGTGGTCTTCTGCGCATGCGTGGAGGGGCCATGCATACGCAGAAGACCCAGACTGGACCCAACTTAGCCAGTTACCGGGACGGATTGCCGCTGAACGGCAGACCGCGGGAGGATGGCGGGGGACTCATGTGTTTAAGGGGCTGGAGGAAGTCCCGGGTAAGTATCGATTCTTTGTGTTTAATGATCTCTGGTACACTCTAAAACAGAAGGTATTTGCGATAATTCAGCTTTAAGTGAGCGATTGTGGTCTCCCACAATGCATATTCAGTAGTGATGCATTGTGGGAGTCCACAATCGCTCACTTAAAGGACCACAACCGCTCACTTAAAGCTGAATTATCGCAAATACTTCCTATATTACTATGGTAAACATATGGGTGGTGTGAACGGCAGGAATGCTGGACGAGTCTTCTGGAATGAGCAGCAGCCGGAATGTATTGCGTATTCCGCCCATGCTCTGTGGCACGCCGACTGTTAATGCCGCCGCGGACGCGACTGCCAAAGCCTGACACAAAAGCCTCTTACAAATGCCTTCTCACATCTGGTTCTTTAATGCTCACTGAGGTCCAATCAGGAAGAAAGGAGAGCTGTTCCCCCAGCAAAATGTTTAACATTCAGACAATAGCGGCTCTCTGTCTGCATCTCGCCGGGACCCGGGGAGGGAACAGAACAAACTGACTCTCTTAACTCGCTAAATTATTGTCCGTCTTCCAAACAACTAGTCACAAGTATGATATTGTAATCTGAACCTCCGCTCTGAAGCTGATCTTAAAGCTGTATAAATCTCAGTATTTCCTCTTTGCTCTAAAAGATCATTTACAGCATAATATCTACTACCACAAAAAAAATGTAAAGCAGAACAGCATCCAAACAGTTAAACACAGCACTTTATTCTTCAGTGGAAAGCTCCTTGCTTCAGTGGAATTATAAGAGTGAACAGAGGCGCCAGCAGGATAAATGGTACTAAAAAGTGTAACATTCCTCAGGAGGAGGTGGTGGACTCGCCTCCTTGAAGTAGACAAGATACTGTCAGCTTTTTACCAACAACAGGTTTATTTATGTACTCCAGACAACCATGCAACACGTTTCGCAGGTATATTCCTGCCTCCTCAGGCAATAACAAATAGGAGTACACACAGTACAGTCTCAAGGTCACGATAAGCGCCTCTGAGACTGTACTGCATGTACTCCTATATGTTGTTGCCTGAAGAAGCAGGAATATACCTGTGAAACGCGTGGCATGGTTGTCTGGAGTATATAAATAAACCCGTTGTTGGTAAAAAGCTGACAGTATCTTGTCTACTTCAAGGAGGCGAGTCCACCACCACCTCCTGAGGAATTTTACACTTTTTAGTACCTTTTATCCTGCTGGCGCCTCTGTTCACTCTTATATTACCAATATCCACCCCTGGTGGAGCGGTCGATCCCCATCTCTTTTTTCCTGATCTACAGAGAGCGACTTTTAATCCTAAATGAGGACAGGTCTAATCTCCTCACCTGCCTGCACAGTGGTTACCTAGGAGGTAACCCACTTTTGTGAGTATATAATACACTATTTACTTTTCAATTCCAACCTATTGTTTTGCTTACTACACTATATTGGGCTCTAGGTGTCCCCACTTTTGTTTATCGTTGCTTCAGTAGAAAGTTACTGGCTGCATCGGAAGAGCTGATAACATTATTTTTTGTTTACATTCCTTTGTCAGATACATTTAGTAAACATTAGCAAGCTGCCAGAACTGAGCTCTCTCTGCTTCTGGTATGTGTGCAGCTGATAAATGATCACTGGATAGATTGTAATATACAAATACAGCAGCTATGCAGTAAAATGCAATGGCAGCTTTCAGAGCAGATAAACTGTACTTTGGGAATTTGTAATTTGTAGACAGACAATATAACTTGTGCCCAAAAAGCAAATATGATAACTGTATAGGTAATAAAAAGTAGGGTCAGAGTTTTATCCCACTTTAAAGTAAACAGTAGAAATGTAAGTGGATAGCACTCCTGTAGTTTTAGGTTTCAATGTGCGTATATACAGTATGCATACATGTGTGTGGTCTGTTAGTGACGTGTGGTCTGTGTGTGGCATGTGTGTATATACAGTATGCCTACATGTGTGTGGTCTGTTAGTGACGTGTGTGGTCTGTGTGTGGCATGTGTGTATATACAGTATGCCTACATGTGTGTGGTCTGTTAGTGACGTGTGTGGTCTGTGTGTCATTGTGTACAGGTGTGTGATGTGTGTGAGTGTTGGTGTCAGAGTGTTGGTGTCAGCGTATGTGTATATATGCCTACATGTGTGTGGTCTGTTAGTGACGTGTGTGGTCTGTGTGTCATTGTGTACAGGTGTGTGATGTGTGTGAGTGTTGGTGTCAGCGTATGTGTATATATGCCTACATGTGTGTGGTCTGTTAGTGACGTGTGTGGTCTGTGTGTCATTGTGTACAGGTGTGTGATGTGTGTGAGTGTTGGTGTCAGCGTATGTGTATATATGCCTACATGTGTGTGGTCTGTTAGTGACGTGTGTGGTCTGTGTGTCATTGTGTACAGGTGTGTGATGTGTGTGAGTGTTGGTGTCAGCGTATGTGTATATATGCCTACATGTGTGTGGTCTGTTAGTGACGTGTGTGGTCTGTGTGTCATTGTGTACAGGTGTGTGATGTGTGTGAGTGTTGGTGTCAGCGTATGTGTATATATGCCTACATGTGTGTGGTCTGTTAGTGACGTGTGTGGTCTGTGTGTCATTGTGTACAGGTGTGTGATGTGTGTGAGTGTTGGTGTCAGCGTATGTGTATATATGCCTACATGTGTGTGGTCTGTTAGTGACGTGTGTGGTCTGTGTGTCATTGTGTACAGGTGTGTGATGTGTGTGAGTGTTGGTGTCAGCGTATGTGTATATATGCCTACATGTGTGTGGTCTGTTAGTGACGTGTGTGGTCTGTGTGTCATTGTGTACAGGTGTGTGATGTGTGTGAGTGTTGGTGTCAGCGTATGTGTATATATGCCTACATGTGTGTGGTCTGTTAGTGACGTGTGTGGTCTGTGTGTCATTGTGTACAGGTGTGTGATGTGTGTGAGTGTTGGTGTCAGCGTATGTGTATATATGCCTACATGTGTGTGGTCTGTTAGTGACGTGTGTGGTCTGTGTGTCATTGTGTACAGGTGTGTGATGTGTGTGAGTGTTGGTGTCAGCGTAAGTGTATATATGACGTGTGTGGTCTGTGTGTGGCATGTGTGTACACCCTGCGCTGTAGACAGCCTCTGCAGTGAAACACGTCTGCAATAAAGGCCGATTATCACAGAGAAAGTCTCAGGGATGGCTTTTGCCCCTGGAAGAATTAATTACTGTGTAATATTTCAGAAGCGGCTTCTCCTGACACAATAATGGACCCCTGCTTACATCTGTCATGGATAAAAGGGAATGACAGTGCTGCGGGCGTAATTGCACGTGTCAATACATAGCGTGACAATTAACACTGCAGAAAGAAGACATTGATATGCTAATCTGTGATCACCCAGAGAAGCCATCGACGGGGGAACGGTATAAAGTCACCAGCAGACGGGCAAAGTCACGTCACCTGACCAGAACAAACTACCAACAGGACCGCACACACCCACCCTCTCCAACCGCACTGCATCTCCCCAGCTGTACAGAATGGCTCTTTATAGGTCAAGCTTTTCCTTTCCTGTCATTACCTTTTACTTTTCTTTTTTGGCTTTTATTTTAAAGCGGATCCGAGATGAAAAACTAACTATAACAAGTAACTTTTCTATATATATTATGTAAAGTTTAGATAGTTTACACAGCAAATCTAGCTGCAGACAGCTTCAATAAAATATGATTATTTCTTCCTGTGATACAATGACAGCAGCCATGTTGTTTGTAAACATTACACACAGGCAAGCTTATCTGCACCTTCTGTGAAAAAAACCTAATCCTCCCTTCTCCTCCCCTCTGCCTCTGAAATCTCTGGCTAGTAATACCTCCCCCTCCTCCTGCCTAGACTGAGCTCCCATGAGCCCTTGCTACTGCCAAGGCTCTCTGAAAACCTGTGGGCGTGGCTTGTTTAGTTTATAGGGAATTAGATTATTAAAACAAAAACAAACACGTATTTGGCTTGAGGAATGCCCTATAAACAATAGGAAAGGAACACAATTATGCAATGAGTAAAAGTTCATCTTGGATCCACTTTAATGTTCCTTTCCCATTTGCTTTTCCTTTCATTTCCTCTGGAATTTCCATTTGCTTTCCCTTTTCTTTTACTTCCTGTTGCTTTCCTACTGGTTTTCCTCAATAGCTATCCTGTGTGCTTTCCTATTTCCCCGCCCATTTTCCATTTCCTTACCCTTTTGTTTCCTCCGGACTTTTCATTTGCTTTTCTGTTTCTTTTGCTTCCTGTTGCTTTCCTGCTGGTTTTCTCATTGGTTTTCCTGTGTGCTTTCCCTTTTTTCCTGTATGCCATTTCCATTTGCTTTCCACATTAGTTTCATACTGAAATTTTCCATCTATATACTCTGAATAGCGCTGCGGAAGATGTCGGCACTGTATACCAGAAATACTGTTGTAAATAATAATCATCCTCTTGGCTTGCTTCTACCTTTTCTTTCTTCTTGGCTTTCTCTTTTGTTTCCTCTGGGCTTTCCCTTTTCTTTCCCCTGGGCTTTCCCTTTTGTTTCCTCTGGGCTTTCCCTTTTGTTTCCTCTGGGCTTTCCCTTTTGTTTCCTCTGGGCTTTCCCTTTTGTTTCCTCTGGGCTTTCCCTTTTGTTTCCTCTGGGCTTTCCCTTTTGTTTCCTCTGGGCTTTCCCTTTTGTTTCCTCTGGGCTTTCCCTTTTGTTTCCTCTGGGCTTTCTCTTTTGTTTCCTCCGGGCTTTCTCTTTGGTTTCCTCTGGGCTTTCTCTTTTGTTTCCTCTGGGCTTTCTCTTTTGTTTCCTCCGGGCTTTGTTTCCTGTGGGCTTTCCCTTTTGTTTCCTCTGAGATTTCCCTTTTGTTTCCTCCGGGCTTTCTCTTTTGTTTCCTCTGGGCTTTCCCTTTTGTTTCCTCTGGGCTTTCCCTTTTGTTTCCTCTGGACTTTCTCTTTTGTTTCCTCCGGGCTTTCTCTTTTGTTTCCTCCGGGCTTTCTCTTTTGTTTCCTCCGGGCTTTCCTTTTTGTTTCCTCTGGGCTTTCCCTTTTGTTTCCTCTGGACTTTCTCTTTTGTTTCCTCCGGGCTTTCTCTTTTGTTTCCTCCGGGCTTTCCCTTTTGTTTCCTCTGAGCTTTCTCTTTTGTTTCCTCTGGGCTTTCTCTTTTGTTTCCTCTGGGCTTTCCCTTTTGTTTCCTCTGGGCTTTCCCTTTTGTTTCCTCTGGACTTTCTCTTTTGTTTCCTCCGGGCTTTCTCTTTTGTTTCCTCTGGGCTTTCCCTTTTGTTTCCTCTGGACTTTCTCTTTTGTTTCCTCTGGGCTTTCTCTTTTGTTTCCTCCGGGCTTTCTCTTTTGTTTCCTCTGGGCTTTCCCTTTTGTTTCCTCTGGACTTTCTCTTTTGTTTCCTCCGGGCTTTCTCTTTTGTTTCCTCTGGGCTTTCTCTTTTGTTTCCTCCGGGCTTTCTCTTTTGTTTCCTCTGGGCTTTCTCTTTTGTTTCCTCTGGGCTTTCTCTTTTGTTTCCTCTGGGCTTTCTCTTTTGTTTCCTCCGGGCTTTCTCTCGTTTCCTCCGGGCTTTCCCTTTGGTTTCCTCTGGACTTTCTCTTTTGTTTCCTCTGGGCTTTCTCTTTTGTTTCCTCTGGGCTTTCTCTTTTGTTTCCTCTGGGCTTTCCCTTTTGTTTTCTCTGGGCTTTCTCTTTTGTTTCCTCTTCACTTTCCCTTTTGTTTCCTCTGGACTTTCTCTTTTGTTTCCTCTTCCCTTTCCCTTTTGTTTCCTCTGGGCTTTCTCTTTTGTTTCCTCTTCCCTTTCCCTTTTGTTTCCTCTGGGCTTTCTCTTTTGTTTCCTCCGGGCTTTCTCTTTTGTTTCCTCTGGGCTTTCCCTTTTGTTTCCTGTGGGCTTTCCCTTTTGTTTCCCCTGGGCTTTCTCTTTTGTTTCCTCTGGGCTTTCCCTTTTGTTTCCCCTGGGCTTTCTCTTTTGTTTCCTCTGGGCTTTCCCTTTTGTTTCCCCTGGGCTTTCTCTTTTGTTTCCTCTGGGCTTTCCCTTTTGTTTCCTCTGGGCTTTCTCTTTTGTTTCCTCTGGGCTTTCCCTTTTGTTTCCTCTGGGCTTTCTCTTTTGTTTCCTCTGGGCTTTCCCTTTTGTTTCCTCTGGGCTTTCCCTTTTGTTTCCTTCGGGCTTTCCCTTTTCTTTCCCCTGGGCTTTCCCTTTTGTTTCCTGTGGGCTTTCCCTTTTGTTTCCTCTGGGCTTTCCCTTTTGTTTCCTCTGGGCTTTCCCTTTTGTTTCCTCTGGGCTTTCCCTTTTGTTTCCTTCGGGCTTTCCCTTTTCTTTCCCCTGGGCTTTCCCTTTTGTTTCCTGTGGGCTTTCCCTTTTGTTTCCTCTGGGCTTTCCCTTTTGTTTCCTTCGGGCTTTCCCTTTTCTTTCCCCTGGGCTTTCCCTTTTGTTTCCTGTGGGCTTTCCCTTTTGTTTCCTCTGGGCTTTCCCTTTTGTTTCCTCTGGGCTTTCCCTTTTGTTTCCTTCGGGCTTTCCCTTTTGTTTCCTCTGGGCTTTCCCTTTTGTTTCCTCTGGGCTTTCCCTTTTGTTTCCTGTGGGCTTTCCCTTTTGTTTCCTTCGGGCTTTCCCTTTTCTTTCCCCTGGGCTTTCCCTTTTGTTTCCTGTGGGCTTTCCCTTTTGTTTCCTGTGGGCTTTCCCTTTTGTTTCCTCTGGGCTTTCCCTTTTGTTTCCTCTGGGCTTTCCCTTTTGTTTCCTTCGGGCTTTCCCTTTTGTTTCCTCTGGGCTTTCCCTTTTGTTTCCTCTGGGCTTTCCCTTTTGTTTCCTGTGGGCTTTCCCTTTTGTTTCCTTCGGGCTTTCCCTTTTCTTTCCCCTGGGCTTTCCCTTTTGTTTCCTGTGGGCTTTCCCTTTTGTTTCCTCTGGGCTTTCCCTTTTGTTTCCTTCGGGCTTTCCCTTTTCTTTCCCCTGGGCTTTCCCTTTTGTTTCCTCTGGGCTTTCCCTTTTGTTTCCTCTGGGCTTTCCCTTTTGTTTCCTTCGGGCTTTCTCTTTTGTTTCCTCCGGGCTTTCCCTTTTGTTTCCCCTGGGCTTTTCATTTGCTTTCCAGTTTCTTTTGCTTCCTATTGCTTTCCTACTGTGTTTCCTCAATGTCTTTCCTTTAAGATGGCGCCAGGCAGGCTTCCGCGGCACACAGGGCTCTGCTACTTTTCTTTTTTTCTGTTCTGTTTCCTTCTGACTGTATTCTGTGTGTCCTATCCTACTTGTACCCTGTACGTGCCAAGCCCAATTTCCGGGTACGACCCAGTCATGCTTGGCGAAAATAAACATTCTGATTCTCAATGGCTTTCCTGCGTGCTTTCCCATTTTCCTGTCCTTTTTTCCATTTTATTTTTCCATTTGTTTCCTCTAGGCTTTTTTTTGCTTTTCCTTTTATTTCCTTTGTTGCTTTCCTACTGGTTTCCTCAATGGCTTTCCTTTTTCCCTGTCCTTTTTGCCTCTTCCATTTGCTTTCCTTTTTGTTCCCTTGTAATGTCTGATCAAGCTGCCCGGAAGCTCCCTTCCACACTGCCTTTCACACATGCCCAGTTGGGAGTTAAATATAATTCCCCTGAAATATTTTCGGTTCCCACATCTCCCACACTCTGCAAATGTTCAGGGTAGAGAGGCGACCCCCCCGAACTACCTCTGTGCCAAATTTCAGCCCCTGAGCCCCGCTGGTTCCCGAGGCAGATTAAAGAAACCTATCTTGGGAACCAGCGGGGCTCTGGGGTTGCAATTTGGCATAGAAGTCGTTCGGAGGGTCCCCTTCCTACCCTGAAAGTTTGGGGAGTGTAAGAGATGTGGAGGCGGAAATAGTTGAGGTGTTACTTGGGGCAGCATAATTCAATAGGAAATGTGGCAGCTCAGGCTCCTACTGCACATGCGGGGCAGCGTACATTTACAGGCAGCACAATCAGACACATCAATCTCTTGGCTTTTCCATTTTTCATTTCCCAATGGTTTTCCTTTTTCCATTCCTGGTTTTCCTGAATGTGTGAAAGTACCTTGTAATCCCGGTTCCCTGAGAACAGGATGGCAGGACTTTGTGGTGCAAAGGTGTCTGAAAGCCAGCTGGGGCTGAGGATAAGGCCTAGAAAACTAACTGCGCAGGTGCAGAAAGTGATCAAGCAGGCGCACAACTCAGGCTGTACAGCTGCAGTAGTCAGCAACTACCGGGACTGACTGCGGGAGAATGGAGGGGACTGGACAGACAGTGAGGGGGCTGGAAGAAGTCCAGGTGAGTATAAATTCTTTTGCTCCCTCACCACAGGTTTATTTTAATGTGTTTTAAAGAGAAACTTAGTGAAAATGGGAAAAAAATAAATTAATACATTGCAACGTGAGAAAATAAAAAAAAAACAGAAGAAAGTTCAAGACATGATTGATATTCACCATATAATCCTACCTAATAAGACGCAAGTGTCTCTGCGTCCCATGTCCCTGTGTGTGTCTTTTTTTTGTTGTGCGCATGTCCAGGGAGGGATGCAGAGACACTGAGGAGGTTGCTGGGGGAATGACGCAGCTTGCAGAGAAGGACGGGACCAGGAGGGGCGGGCGTGTGCGCATGTGCAAGGAGGGACGCAGGGACACTGAGGAGGTTGCTGGGGGAATGACGCAGCTTGCAGAGAAGGACGGGACCAGGAGGCGTGGGCATGTGCGCATGTGCAGGGAGGGATGCAGAGACACTGAGGAGGAGACCTGGGGGAATGACTCGGCTTGCAGAGGAGGACGGGACCAGGAGGGGCGGGCATGTGCGCATGTGCAGGGAGGGACGCAGAGACACTGAGGAGGTTGCAGGGGGGAATGACGCAGCTTGCAGAGAAGGACGGGACCAGGAGGGGCGGGCGTGTGCGCATGTGCAAGGAGGGACGCAGGGACACTGAGGAGGTTGCTGGGGGTATGACGCAGCTTGCAGAGAAGGACGGGACCAGGAGGCGTGGGCATGTGCGCATGTGCAGGGAGGGATGCAGAGACACTGAGGAGGAGACCTGGGGGAATGACTCGGCTTGCAGAGGAGGACGGGACCAGGAGGGGCGGGCATGTGCGCATGTGCAGGGAGGGACGCAGAGACACTGAGGAGGTTGCTGGGGGAATGACGCAGCTTGCAGAGAAGGACGGGACCAGGAGGGGCGGGCGTGTGCGCATGTGCAGGGAGGGACGCAGAGACACTGAGGAGGTTGCTGGGGGAATGACGCAGCTTGCAGAGGAGGACGGGACCAGGAGGCGTGGGCATGTGCGCATGTGCAGGGAGGGATGCAGAGACACTGAGGAGGAGACCTGGGGGAATGACTCGGCTTGCAGAGGAGGACGGGACCAGGAGGGGCGGGCATGTGCGCATGTGCAGGGAGGGACGCAGAGACACTGAGGAGGTTGCTGGGGGAATGACGCAGCTTGCAGAGAAGGACGGGACCAGGAGGGGCGGGCGTGTGCGCATGTGCAGGGAGGGACGCAGAGACACTGAGGAGGTTGCTGGGAAAATGACGCAGCTTGCAGAGGAGGACGGGACCAGGAGGGGCGGGCGTGTGCGCATGTGCAGGGAGGGACGCAGAGACACTGAGGAGGTTGCTGGGGGAATGGCGCAGCTTGCAGAGGAGGACGGGACCAGGAGGGGCGGGCGTGTGCGCATGTGCAGGGAGGGACGCAGAGACACTGAGGAGGTTGCTGGGGGAATGACGCAGCTTGCAGAGGAGGACGGGACCAGGAGGGGCGGGCGTGTGCGCATGTGCAGGGAGGGACGCAGAGACACTGAGGAGGTTGCTGGGGGAATGACGCAGCTTGCAGAGGAGGACGGGACCAGGAAGGGCGGGCGTGTGCGCATGTGCAGGGAGGGACGCAGAGACACTGAGGAGGTTGCTGTTGGAATGACACAGCTTGCAGAGGAGGATGGGACCAGGAGGGGCGGGCGTGTGCGCATGTGCAGGGAGGGACGCAGAGATACTGAGGAGGAGAGCTGGGGGAATGACGCAGCTTGCAGAGGAGGACGCGACCAGGTCGGGCGGGCGTGTGCGCATGTGCAGGGAGGGGCGCAGAGACACTGAGGAGGTTGCTGGGGGAATGACGCAGCTTGCAGAGGAGGACGGGACCAGGAGTGGCGGGCGTGTGCGCATGTGCATGGAGGGACACAGAGACACTGAGGAGGTTGCTGGGGTAAAGACGCAGCTTGCAGAGGAGGACGGGACCAGAAGGGGCGGGCGTGTGCGCACGTGCAGGGAGAGACGCAGAGACACTGAGGAGGTTGCTGGGGGAAAGATGCAGCTTGCAGAGGAGGACGGGACAAGGAGGGGCGGGCGTGTGCGCATGTGCAGGGAGGGACGCAAAGACACTGAGGAGGTTGCTGGGGGAATGACGCAGCTTGCAGAGGACGGGACCAGGAGGGGGGAGGGCGTGAGCGCATGTGCAGGGAGGGACGCAGAGACACTGAGGAGGTTGCTGGGGGAAAGACGCAGCTTGCAGAGGAGGACGGGACCAGGAGGGGCAGGCGTGTGCGCATGTGCAGGGAGGGACGCAGAGACACTGAGGAGGTTGCTGGGGGAATGACGCAGCTTGCAGAGGAGGACGGGACCAGGTGGGGCGGGCGTGCATGTGCAGGGAGGGACGCAGAGACACTGAGGAGGTTGCTGGGGGAAAGACGCAGCTTGCAGAGGAGGACGGGACCAGGAGGGGCGTGTGCGCATGTGCAGGGAGGGACGCAGAGACACCGAGGAGGTTGCCGGGGAATGACGCAGCTTGCAGAGGAGGACGGGACCAGGAAGGGCGGGCGTGTGCGCATGTGCAGGGAGGGACGCAGAGACACTGAGGAGGTTGCTGGGGGAATGACGCAGCTTGCAGAGGAGGACGGGGACAGGAGGGGCGGGTGTGTGCGGGCGTGCAGGAAGGGACGCAGAGACACTGAGGAGGTTGCTGGGGGAATGACGCAGCTTGCAGAGGAGGACGGGACCAGGAGGGGCGGGTGTGTGTGCATGTGCAGGGAGGGACGCAGAGACACTGAGGAGGTTGCTGGGGGAATGACGCAGCTTGCAGAGGAGGACGGGACCAGGAGGGGCGGGTGTGTGTGCATGTGCAGGGAGGGACGCAGAGACACTGAGGAGGTTGCTGGGGGAATGACGCAGCTTGCAGAGTAGGACAGGACCAGGAGGGGCGGGCGTGTGCGCATGTGCAGGGAGGGACGCAGAGACACTGAGGAGGTTGCTGGGGGAATGACGCAGCTTGCAGAGGAGGACGGGACCAGGAGTGGCGGGCGTGTGCGCATGTGCAGGGAGGGACACAGAGACACTGAGGAGGTTGCTGGGGTAAAGACGCAGTTTGCAGAGGAGGACGGGACCAGAAGGGGCGGGCGTGTGCGCACGTGCAGGGAGAGACGCAGAGACACTGAGGAGGTTGCTGGGGGAAAGACGCAGCTTGCAGAGGAGGACGGGACCAGGAGTGGCGGGCGTGTGCGCATGTGCAGGGAGGGACACAGAGACACTGAGGAGGTTGCTGGGGTAAAGACGCAGCTTGCAGAGGAGGACGGGACCAGAAGGGGCGGGCGTGTGCGCACGTGCAGGGAGAGACGCAGAGACACTGAGGAGGTTGCTGGGGTAAAGACGCAGCTTGCAGAGGAGGACGGGACCAGGAGGGGCGGGTGGGTGCGCATGTGCAGGGAGGGACGCAAAGACACTGAGGAGGTTGCTGGGGGAATGACGCAGCTTGCAGAGGACGGGACCAGGAGGGGGGGGGGGCGTGATCGCATGTGCAGGGAGGGACGCAGAGACACTGAGGAGGTTGCTGGGGGAAAGACGCAGCTTGCAGAGGAGGACGGGACCAGGAGGGGCAGGCGTGTGCGCATGTGCATGGAGGGACGCAGAGACACTGAGGAGGTTGCTGGGGGAATGACGCAGCTTGCAGAGGAGGACGGGACCAGGTGGGGCGGGCGTGTGTGCATGTGCAGGGAGGGATGCAGAGACACTGAGGAGTTTGCTGGGGGAATGACGCAGCTTGCAGAGGAGGACGGGACCAGGAGGGGTGGGCGTGTGCGCATGTGCAGGGAGGGACACAGAGACACTGAGGAGGTTGCTGGGGGAATGACGCAGCTTGCAGAGGAGGACGGGACCAGGAGTGGCGGGCGTGTGCGCATGTGCAGGGAGGGACACAGAGACACTGAGGAGGTTGCTGGGGTAAAGACGCAGCTTGCAGAGGAGGACGGGACCAGAAGGGGCAGGCGTGTGCGCACGTGCAGGGAGAGACGCAGAGACACTGAGGAGGTTGCTGGGGGAAAGACGCAGCTTGCAGAGGAGGACGGGACCAGGAGGGGCGGGCGTGTGCGCATGTGCAGGGAGGGACGCAGAGACACTGAGGAGGTTGCTGGGGGAATGACGCAGCTTGCAGAGGAGGACGGGACCAGGAGTGGCGGGCGTGTGCGCATGTGCAGGGAGGGACACAGAGACACTGAGGAGGTTGCTGGGGTAAAGACGCAGCTTGCAGAGGAGGACGGGACCAGAAGGGGCGGGCGTGTGCGCATGTGCAGGGAGAGACGCAGAGACACTGAGGAGGTTGTTGGGGGAAAGACGCAGCTTGCAGAGGAGGACGGGACCAGGAGGGGCGGGCGTGTGCGCATGTGCAGGGAGGGACGCAAAGACACTGAGGAGGTTGCTGGGGGAATGACGCAGCTTGCAGAGGACGGGACCAGGAGGGGGGGGGGGGCGTGAGCGCATGTGTAGGGAGGGACGCAGAGACACTGAGGAGGTTGCTGGGGGAAAGACGCAGCTTGCAGAGGAGGACGGGACCAGGAGGGGCAGGCGTGTGCGCATGTGCAGGGAGGGACGCAGAGACACTGAGGAGGTTGCTGGGGGAATGACGCAGCTTGCAGAGGAGGACGGGACCAGGTAGGGCGGGCGTGTGTGCATGTGCAGGGAGGGACGCAGAGACACTGAGGAGTTTGCTGGGGGAATGACGCAGCTTGCAGAGGAGGACGGGACCAGGAGGGGTGGGCGTGTGCGCATGTGCAGGGAGGGACACAGAGACACTGAGGAGGTTGCTGGGGGAATGACGCAGCTTGCAGAGGAGGACGGGACCAGGAGGGGCGGGTGTGTGCGCATGTGCAGGGAGGGACGCAGAGACACTGAGGAGGTTGCTGGGGCAATGACGCAGCTTGCAGAGGAGGACGGGACCAGGAGGGGCAGGCGTGTGCGCATGTGCAGGGAGGGACACAGAAACACTGAGGAGGTTGCTGGGGGAATGACGCAGCTTGCAGAGGAGGACGGGACCAGGAGGGGCGGGCGTGTGTGCATGTGCAGGGAGGGACACAGAAACACTGAGGAGGTTGCTGGGGGAATGACGCAGCTTGCAGAGGAGGACGGAACCAGGAGGGGCGGGCGTGTGCGCATGCGTGGCAGTCGTGCACGCGGCGGATGAGCGTGACAGACCTAGCCCGTTTTTAAACGGGCTAAGGTTATATGAGTATTCGCTGACATTTCATTATACTGGATCCTCAGACAGTGAAACCAGCACAGCCTAGCAGAAGAGGAGACATTCGGGTGAGATGTCCTGTCAGCGCCTCCCTCCGTCGCCACCACCTGCCCAATATGTATTTTTAATCCACATTATCTCCGTATCTCTGTGCTGCTCTCACATTTACACTTCATCCTCACCTTCATGTATCATTAATAGCAGATGGCAGCAAAATATGTCACTGCCAAAGCATTCATTCTACGGTGAAAAATCGCAAGCATAAAAATAATTAAAACCCCATTTTAGACCGCAGCTCGGTAAGCAATAATAACGCAGAACGGGCTTTTAATGAGCGTTCGCCGGGTCAGTTTAATGGGACGGAATTGGCAGTGGGACACTGGGGATGTTGCTGCGCAACCCTAACTCAATTGGATGAGCAGCGAGGTGACCTGTTGTGAAATGCTAAGGAGGTCCACTGGACACATGACCAATTCAAGCCCTGCTGCTCAGTGTCAAGTTCAAAAACAAAGTAGGCCGAAATTGAACAATTAAACCAAGTCGCGGGCCAACTTAAAGTCTAGTGGCCACCTTCCTCACTTATAAAGTTCCCTGGTGTCTAATTCCCCCCTCCTTCTCCTATATAGATCCCTGGTGTATAGTGGCCCCTCCCCTATACAGTTCTCTGGTGTCTAGTGATCCTCCTCCCTCCCCTATACAGTTCCCTGGAGTCTAGTGATCCTTCCTCCTCTATACAGGTCCCTGGTGTCTAGTGATCCTCCTCCCTCCCCTATACAGTCCCCTGGAGTCTAGTGGCCTCTGTCCCTGCCCTATACAGTTCCCTGGTGTCTAGTAATCCTCCTCCCTCCCCTATACAGTTCCCTGGTGTCTAGTGATCCTTCCTCCTCTATAAAGTTCCCTGGTGTCTCGTGGCCCCTATCCCTGCCCTGTACAGTCCTCTGGTGTCTAGTGGCCTCCTACCTCTCCTATACAGTTTGCTAGTTTCTAGCAGCCCCCCTCCATCCTCTATACCAGTGATGGCTAAACTTGGCACTACAGCTGTGGTGGAACTACAAGTCCCATGAGGCATTGCAATACTCTGACAGCTCTAAGCGTAACTCTGGGAGGCAGAGGCATGATGGAATTTGTAGTTTTGTCACAGCTGGAGTGCCAAGGTTAGCTATCACTGCTCTAGCCTCTATACAGTGCCCTGGTGTCTAGTAGCCCCCCCCCCATACAGTTCACTGGTGTCTAGTGAATGTCTAGGGACATTACCTCCTGCAGGCTGAGCATTGGGGGGGGGGGGGGACATTACCTCCTTCAGGCTGAGCATTAGGGGAACACTACCTCCTGCAGGCTGAGCATGGGGGGGGGGGGACACATTACCTCCTGCAGGCTGAGCATTGGGGGGACGCATTACCTCCTGCAGGCTGAGCATATGGGGGGGGGGGGGGCACATTACCTCCTGCAGACTGAGCATTCAGGGGACACATTACCTCTTGCAGGCTGAGCATTCGGGGGACACATTACCTCCTGCAGGCTGAGCATTCGGGGGACACATTACCTCCTGCAGACTGAGCATTGGGGGGACACATTACCTCCTGCAGGCTGAGCATTGGGGGACACATTACCTCCTGCAGGCTGAGCATTCCGGGGACACATTACCTCCTGCAGGCTGAGCATTCGGGGGACACATTACCTCCTGCAGACTGAGCATTCAGGGGACACATTACCTCCTGCAGGCTGAGCATTCGGGGGACACATTACCTCCTGCAGACTGAGCATTCAGGGGACACATTACCTCCTGCAGGCTGAGCATTCGGGGGACACATTACCTCCTGCAGACTGAGCATTCAGGGGACACATTACCTCCTGCAGGCTGAGCATTTAGGGGGGACATTACCTCCTGCAGGCTGAGCATTGGGGGACACATTACCTCCTGCAGGCTGAGCATTCCGGGGACACATTACCTCCTGCAGGCTGAGCATTCGGGGGACATTACCTCCTGCAGGCTGAGCATTGGGGGGACATTACCTCCTGCAGGCTGAGCATATGGGGGGGGGGGGCACATTACCTCCTGCA